>NW_020954267.1:315340-450994 GCF_900497805.2 Vombatus ursinus
TTGGCTACTGTAACTGACACCAGGCAGGGCAGCAGAAGGAGGGGGAGTGATCTGAGAGTCCAGCGTCTGCCATCTCTAATCAGGGCCAATCAGGGCTTGAGGTAGCAGCTTGGTGGTGAGTTTAGAAGTGATGAACTCATCCTGGGAGGGGCATCTTGTTCCATGAGTTCAAACCAGTCAGGACAGCAGAAGCAGATGGAATGAGCTTTGCCACTTTTTACCATCATCCGCATGAAATATTCCCACCAACTGCTAGTACCCGCCCTCCTGGACTACATTGTATTTAACTGCTTTGTGTGTGTATGTATGTGTATGTATGAACTTTGTATTTATACTATATATGTTATATATTTTTATACATAGCCTTTATGTGGCACATAGTTATATACACACATATATATACACATACATATGTATAAAAAATTGTCTTGCGGCAGCTAGGTGGAGCAGTAAATAGAGCACTGGCCCTGGAGTCAGGAGGACCTGAGTTCAAATGTGGCCTCAGACACATAACACTTACTACCTGTGTGACTCTGGGTTAAGTCACTTAACTCTAATTGCCTTGCCCCCCCAAAAAAATTGTCTCCCCCCTTAGAATGTAAATTCCGCATAAGTAGGGATTGTCTCATTCATTGTATCCCCAGCACACAACATATTGTCTGGCATACAGTGGGAGCAGCTAGGTGGCTCAGGGATAGAGTGCTGGGCTTAGAGTCTGGAAGAGCTGAATTCAAATCCAACTTCAGAAACTTCCTAGCAGTGTGACCTTGGGCAAGTCACTTAACCTCTATTTGCCTTTGGAGAAGGAAATGGCAAACCACTGTAGTATCTTTACCAAGAAAACCCCCTGGACAGAGGTTCACGGGGTCAAGACTGAATGACTGAAATGGCTGACCAACAACAACAGGTACTTAATAGTGATCTGTTGATTGAATTTAAAAATTATAGAGTTTTATTCTTAAAAGCCCAGCATAATAATTGACCTATAGTAAGCTCTTAGTAGATATTGATTTGGTGAATGAATAAATAACTCCATCATTCATCAAAGAAGCCCTTTTTGAATGAGGAATTGTTTCCCTGCCACATGACATGGGACCCCATAGAAAAAAGACCCTTTAAGGAATTTTCCTGTCTTTTTCTTAAGACCCAGTTTGAAACAGAGTAAGCGAGGATTACTTAATTTTATACCTGTAAGTGAAATATTGTTTTTCTAATTGGAGAGTGAGGTAGGGTGGTAATTTAGAAAATCATTTTTTTTTGTTTTTGTTTATGATGAATTTGTCAAAATGATCAGCTCAGTGCTTTACGTCTGTAATGACAGGGAATTGGCCCGTGAGAAGGTGATGCGAGAAGTGAAGGCTTTGGCCAAGCTTGAGCATCCAGGAATTGTGAGATATTTCAATGCCTGGTTGGAAGCACCACCAGAAAAATGGCAGGAGAAGATGGACGAGCTTTGGCTGAAAGATGAAAGGTGACCTCCTCGCTAATGTTCTCTTCTGGGAGGGCTTTCACTTTGTTGGAAGGAAGATTGTTTATGTATCGCAGGGGAAAATTCTAAAAATTGAAGAGCACCAGCACATTCTTGCTCTTAGTGGTCAGGTTTCTTATAACTTTTCCTGACCACTTGTCAATGAAATCTTTTTTGTAATTAACAAAAATATGTATCGCTCTCTGTTGTCTTTAGATCACCTTTATTTCCTGAATATATCCTGCCCACCTCCACCACCTAGTGAGCCACTCCTTATAACACAGAATAAAAAATAAAGACAAAGGCAGTGCAGTGCAACAAAACTAGTATAGGGATCAGTTCTCTAAATTTACTCCATATTTTGGGCCCATAGGCCCCCACCTCTGCTAAGAATGGAACTAGATACATTTTCTCAACTACTCTCTGGGGCCAAGTTTGGGGTGTGTGTGTCTGTGTCTGTGTGTGTACACACACATACAAACATATATACATACACACATATACTGTTTGTTTTCTTATTTGCTTTTGAGAACAATTATTTTCCTTAGAAAGTATGGCCCTCTGAAATTTAGTTCAATGAGAAACTTGCAAATGATGTTTCTCAAGTATAAAGCATTCTGTGGGCTGCTTTAGTTCTCTTCATTCACATATTTATGCTTTTTTTGTGCTATCTTTCACTTTGGAAATTAACAGTGTTTTATAAGTCTTCTTAGATACTTTTGGACTGCACATTTTAAAACCAAGACCTGCTAGGCATCTTAAATAAATGAAATCCTAACAAAGAATTAGCTCACCCCGCCCCCACATGTGGTCAAATGAATTGGCTAATTTTAGTTGTACAAAATATGCTTTAATGGATTTGCTGCTGGCTTTAATAATGGATTGATTCTTTCCATGCTTGAGCGAAAAAGGAATCTAATAGCCTCAGGAAGGGATCTTGGATATAGCTGCAGTGAATATATATAGCTATATATATACTAAGAGCTATATATATAGCTTGGATATAGCTATAGTGAATAATGCAAAAGAAAAAATCTGGAATAAGATCAACAATATAAATACAAACAGTGAAGGGAGGAACGTTTCTCAAATAATAAGGATGTACTAATTTCAGATTCTGTACACAGCCCCTTCTCAACTGAAGGAGGATAAATAGAGCACCTCTTAATGTGTGTGTGGTCCACTCAGAGTATTACTCCATTGGGTTTAGTTTAGCATGCTTTCTTCAGAAGTGGCCCCATAGTTGGGTTGTAGGCCTGCTGAAATATATACATCCCCCCATTACTATTTGAATCATTTCAGAGGCTCTGGGAATTAGGCTAGCAAGTGGCTAGATACACATTTAACAAAATGGGTAGGGAAGACAGAAAAGCCAGGAATGGACCAGTTCGGGGCTGTTTTTGGCCTGTATCATTACAGGAGATGTGATGCTGTTCTGGCACAATCCAAAGTGGACAGACAACTGCTGAGACTGGCCCTTGGGCCCAGATGTAGGGGTTCCCCAGGAGAGTTTTCAGCTAAAAAAAAAAAAATTGTGACAGCCCTTGGTGATTCCTTTTGAGACTGTAACATAAGAAAGCCTTTTAAGTTGACTTGTCCAAATGGATTAATAATATGGAACTCACTATTTTATGCTTCTGTCTTTCATTTAAAAATTTTTGCTGTTAGCACCAGATGGTTTAAATATATGATTGATTGTTTCGGGATGCTCTGTGCACAGTGAGTCATTAATGCATTAACCGCAGAACAATCTTCTCTGTCTTCATTATCTTACAGCACTGACTGGCCTCTCAGCTCTCCCAGCCCAATGGATGCGCCGTCAGTTAAAATACGCAGAATGGATCCGTTCTCCACAAAGGAACATATTGAAATCATAGCTCCTTCCCCTCAGAGGAGGAGGTCATTCTCTGTAGAGGTTTCTTATGGCCAGGAGAGTTCTGACAGTCACTTCTCTCCCCTGGAGTTTTCTGTTACTAGTAATGGGGATGTGAGCGGCTCAGGAGACCCTGTGGTGAACCTGCAGGACAGCTGCCTCACAGACTGCGGCGTCGAAGATGACACGGTGGACGGCAATGATGAGGGCCATTCCTTTGAATTCTGTCCTTCCAATGGCCTTCCTTACCGGAGGTCCAGGGAGAGAACCTCTTCTTCCATTGTGTTTGAAGACTCTGGCTGTGATAACACCCCCAGTAAGGACCTCAGGCCCGTGGCGTTGCACAACGGCACCTCGTGTGCATGCAAGCTCTCCGGGCTTCAGCAGTCTGACTGGAAATTTTCTTCTGAAAGCCCTTTGTCCATTTCTCCTCCAAGACCGACAACCTTAAGTTTGGACCTCACTAAAAACACTGCTGAAAAACTCCAGCCAAGCTCACCAAAGGTGTATCTTTATATTCAAATGCAGCTTTGCAGAAAGGAGAATCTCAAGGACTGGATGAACCAAAGGTGTGCCCTGGAGGAGAGAGAGAGGGCCGTGTGTCTGCACATCTTCCTGCAGATAGCAGAGGCTGTGGAGTTTCTTCATAGTAAAGGACTTATGCATAGAGACCTCAAGGTGTGTATTCCTAAAGGTGCATGCCACCTTAGGGGTTGAGGGCCTCCCTCTTCCTTGGATCATTTCTGAAGGAACTGCCCCAGGAATCAGGAGCCTTTTTCTCATTTGTGAGAGTAGGATGATGAAGGATGTCAGGATCTCTCTGTAAAGTACCGTGATTCTGCTCCAGATAGATACTCTTTTGTGGGATTGCATGAGAAATTTCTTACTACACGGTTTGGGGTCCTTTCCAAAGTACATTGCTTTTTCTCAGGACAGGAGAAAAAGCACTTCTTCATGGAGTCATTGTTGGGTGAATGGGTTCTTCCCTGTTCCCTGATGCTTTCCATGACCTTTGGACTTTGCCCTGCTTGTTAGCGGCTCTGCTGCAGGGTCAGGAAGGAAAGGATGTGGAGATAGAATCCATCTCTTTTTTTTATAATTGTCAGTAGCAATGGCCAAGGAAGAGAGCCCTGCAGAACTTTCTGATAACTTTATGCTTACGTTTCAGAAAGATAAAGTTCCCCTACAGCTAAACCTAATTTAATCATGTATTTCAATCTTAGGCAGCAGTAATGTTGAGAGCACAGGACTGTCTGCCTTAATGTTCCTGCTCTTTTAATTATTACTAATAGCAATAAGAATAATACTGGATGTGTACATAGCATTTTAGGTTTTCAGCATGCTTAAGCCGCACTGTGTCATTAGGCCCTCACAACAACCTCCTCTCTGTCCATGACGTCAGTGCTGGTATGATCTCTGTTTCACAGATGGGAAAAATGAGGTTCAGGGAGGTTGAATGACTTGTCCACGGTCACGTAGCTGGAAAGTGTCAAAAGTGGTATTTTAATTGAACAAGTATTTCTCACTCACCTAGGAAGTCCTTGATAACACCAGGATTGCCTGACACTTTTTACTTGTTGTAAGTGAACTTGCTTTAGCATAAACTGCTTTGCTCCAAATGATCATGGCTGTGTTTGATAAGTAGATCTGGTCAGTTATCAAAATAATATATTTTTAATTTAAGCTTCTTTTTTTTTGTTTTCTTTTTTGGCAAGGCAATCAGGGTTAAGTGACTTGCCCAGGGTCACACAGCTAGTGAATATCATGTGTCTGAGGCCGGATTTGAACTCAGGTCCTCCTGACTTCAGAGCCAGTGCTCTATCCACTGCGCCACTTAGCTGCCCCTAATTTAAGCTTCTTAAGTAAACAAGGGTCATAGGTTCAGATTGCTTGACTTTTTAGCTGCTTTTCTGATCTTGCAGATTTTTGTTCCATGTGCAGAGATCAGTACATGGGCTCGAATTAGTTCTCACCACTGGTCCTCAGTTTTTGCAGCTTCACGTTTCCCCTAATGCTTTTTGGCATCACCCCATAAAGAACTAAACTTCGTTGCAAGATACTAGATTGAGAGGCAGCTTCAGAGTCAGGAAAATGGGTCATCCTTTCCTTTTTAAAGGAATTCACTTTAGTATACATTTATTTAACTTCTGTTATGGCATAGCATTTGGATAGAATTAGGGTGGCGGTTAGGAAAACTCAGGTTCAGATCTTACCTCAGACACTAACTGCATGACGCTGCTCAAGTCACTTAGCCTATAGATAACTTGGGCAACTCCCACGGACTTACCTACTTAGTCATAATGTTCTGTACACATAAGTAGTTCTGGAAAAAAAAATCATAAAATTACATGTGTGTAAGGCACTTAGAATAAGATGCATTGTCCACCCGCAACAATAATAATGATAATAGGGTTTAAGGAACTGGTGATGTGCATGTAAAAAACTACGACATACGTGGTTGGCTTTGATATTCCTTAGTTGTATGAGTCATAGAATGTAAGAGCTGCAAGGATGCTGAAACAATAATTCCACTTCCTTCATTTTATAGATGATGGAACTGAAGCCAAGAGTTTTCGCCTGGTGTTTCTTATCTTGGGATGAATCCTTAAAATTTTCTCTTTTTTTAATCAAAGCCGGACTTCTCTGGACAGTTATAAGAACCTGGCAGGGACACTTAGGTAGCTGACAGGGTAGTGGTTGTGGCGATAGGCCAGTAGGGATCAGGAGTCACTGCCCGGCACAGAAGGTCAGGAGGCAACCAGTGGATTTTTGGGTTGGAAGGGAGAAGATCAAGGGAGGAAAGAAAAGGACATTTTTTAACTTCAGAGAATAGTAACTCTCAGGCTACACAGATAACTGCTTATTGCTTGGGTAGAAAGAGCCAGCTGCTGTAAATGTACATTTCCCATCATCGTGGAAGGTAAAAAGGGAAGTTTTGTCAGATAACACTGTTACTGTTCTGTTTGACTTTTATTCGGGGATACTTGTACCTGACACTAGTTGGACAAAATGGAGGTGACCTCGGTTCATCGATTGACCCTTGCAATAGTATCATGCTTGAGATGTTGCCTTCTTTAACGACATACTGCAGAATTCCAGGAAGAGCGTGAAGGAGCCTCTTTCCCATTGTGTTTGCTTTCTAGAAAGCAGGCTATCCTTCCTGGAAGTGCATCTGTGCGAAGGGGCCTTTTTTGTGTTTCTTGGAGTCCATTTTCATTCCTCTATGAAAGGATTTCTAGGGTTTGAGAAAAGAAAGCACACAGAGTCCTTTTATCTTCAGTTGAGAATACTGCGTTCAGTAAGCAGTTATTAAGAGCCTGCGCATGAGGACCTAGAGGGCCACATGCGGCCTCGAGGCTGCAGGTGTCCTACCCCTGGCCTACTCCATGCCAGGGACTCTGCTAGACACTGAGGATAGAAAAACAATCCCCGCCTATACAGTCTAAACAGGGGGGTTCTTCTGGCACCCCTGGGACCCGGTGCTTTAGTCAGTGTGATCAGCTCCTGCTTTTTGGCCAGATTAATACGAATTCCTCTGCCAAGGAAGGGACATGGTAAGAGAAATGATGACATTATAATGCCAGTCTGGCTATGTGTTAGCTGCTTAGGTGCCCAGGTTGGTGAGGGGGAAACTCGAAATAATGGTGAAAGTAAGTTATGTGGATTTTGTCATTCTCTGCTTGTGAATAGATCTGAAAAGAGACCTTAATCGGTTTGGGGTGTTTGGATACTGGTAGAGTTGCCATCATAAGATGATTGGTTTCCTTTCGGTATGCTTCAGGGAATTCCCAAGATAGGGTTTATTGTTGTTTTTTTTTTTAAACTTATGTATTTACAGAGAAAGTGAGAGAGAAAAGGAGGGAGGGAGAGGAAAAGTGCATGTGGTCCAAACAGCAGCATAGGAAAGTTCAGAGAGCATCATCAGAAAGTTGGCCTCGAGGTGATGAATTTTCTGGCCACAGCAAACTCAAGGAGACTGTCTACTTACTAATGATGTAAAGGGATCATGCTTTCTATCAGTAGGAATACACAGGGTAGAAGGACTACGTTTTTAAAAACAAAACAAAACAAAACGAAAAAGGACTACGTTTCCAGTCACAGAGCTTTTGGAGTAAGAGATTAATTGAGCATCATTGAATCAGTTTTCTTTTTCTTGACAGGCCACATTCAAAACCACTACCCATTCGTCATTCACGGTTGAGAGTGGCCTGTGCCTTGGATCAGGTCCTCTCTCCTTTCCAGTAATCTCTCTGGGTGTTAATTTCCCATTGTTCCCCTCCCTTCTCACTCCCTCTTCTGCTGTTTTCCCAGCCTTCCAATATATTCTTTACGATGGACGACGTGGTAAAGGTTGGCGACTTTGGGCTGGTGACTGCCATGGACCAGGATGAGGAAGAACAGACGGTTCTGACCCCGATGCCCGATTATGCCAGGCATACAGGACAAGTGGGGACCAAACTTTACATGAGCCCAGAGCAGGTGAGATGTTTCTCCGGTGTGACTGGGAGGAGCAGCTTATCAGTGATTCTAATGGAGACCTCTCAGTAGCTGGCTACTGCACGGGCACTCTTTGTAAACTCATGAACTCCTGGTATCCGTGTACAGATGTGTGTGTAAGAGCCTTGCGTACCGTGTGCCCAGTTTAGAAGTGAGGACTTGGTCAAAGAAAGTCCCGCGGAATGAGAGTGAAATGATGTGCTGCTACCGGCCCAAAGGCCCCTCGGACTGGCTTCAGAAGGCAAAGACCTGGGCAGTGTGGAATGGAGAAGGACTGCTTCACTTCCTCTTTCCACCAGCTCTGTTCTGTGTTAGTGGCTGCTGGGGGACTGGTCTGGGCAGGGTCTGTTGGTCAGATCTAAGATGGCCCTCTGTGAGGAAATTTCTCAAATGGTGTACTCACCCTCTATGAATTACCTGACCTAGGTCATAAGAAGAACAAAAGACTCATTTTTGTAAGCTTTTTCTTTGAAGCAAGGCTTCTTGTTATGAATGCCGTTGGACTATGGAATAGCTGCAATTCATTCATAATTCTCACTATTCAAGGGGGAAGGATTATAATGCCAGTGGCAGTCCTTCTCCCTGTCCCTATCCATAATTCTGGGTGCCAGGAAGTCAAGCCCAGAGGCTCCCGTGGGATGCTCCATCTAAGGTCTGAACTCTGGGAGGACTTGAAGGGTGGATTCTCATTTTCTTTTCCCTTGTGCCCTCATTTTTGCTATGTTATGTCAGGGAGTTATTTTACATTTTTGACAGCCCTGTGATTTCATTTGTATGGGAAACTTCCCAGGTGAGGAAAATCCATCCGTCAGTGCAGACTGGCATCCTGTTTTGCATCCTATCTAATCTTAGAGGAGTGGCCAGAGCCCGAGAAGTTGTGCCTCGCCCAGGCTCACATAGCCACCCTTTGTCAGAGACAGGATTTGAACGGAGACCTTCAATTGCCAATCAGTCAACTAGCATTCATTAAGCCCCTACTATGTGCCAGGCACTGACTGTGTGAGTACAAAGAATGAAAGGTCCTGACTTCCAAAGAGCTTACATTCTAATGGAGGAGACAAGTCCATTCTTAGTATAAACAGAATCAAACCAAATAAATTCAGATGAGTTAGACAAAGGAGTTTGAGAGAGAGAGAGAGGCCATTAGCACTGGGGATGAGGAATGCTTCCTGTCAGAGGTGCTGCTAGAGCTCTGTTTTGAAGGTATAGAGGAGTTCTGTGAGGGATGGAGCTGAGGAAGGGATGTCATGCTAGGCATGGGACAGCTGGGCAAAGACTTGGGGTGGGGGGGATGGAGAGTCATGCATAAGGAACAAAGGGAAGACCATGTTGGAGGGATCTCAGAATGTGGTCCGACCCATGAGGGAGACTTCTTGACTCTCAGGCTGACACAACACAACACAACACAACTCCACACAACCTCATGTCTAGGTCGTTTTGTCATATATCCACAAAGCAATGGATCTCACCTACACATCTTCCTCCAGTGCCTCTTAAGACTCACCAAAGTTCCCAAGGAAGAAAAGAAGCCCAGTGGAATTGGGAAGGGCATCCAGTAGCTTCAGTCATTTAAAAGGAAAGGATCAGGGGAGAGAAGAAAGGGGAGGGGCAGGCAACTAGAGTTTGTCATATGTCACTCTAGGAAAGGGGATGGGGGTCACGAAGATGCAAGGGGCCTGTTTCCATGACTGTGTGGTAACACTGTGGCTGCCAGTGTAAGAAATGCACCTTCAGAGCCTTCAAAATGGTGGCAAAGCCTCAAGCCTCTCTCTGGCAATTTAAGAGCTGTAGACCCAAAAGAAGCTTCAGTCTCCTTCTGTCACCTGCTTCCTTCTTTGGTACTTACATACCCAAATCTCTGCCATCCTTTGAAAACAAAAAAACAAAACCTCATCGTACCCTATTGTTGTGTTTAATTGTTTCAGTTGTGTCTGACTCTTCATGACCCCATTTGGGGTTTTCTTGGTAGAGATACTAAAGTGGTTTGCCATTCCCTTCTCCAGCTTATTTTACAGATGAGGAAGCTGAGGCAAATGGGGTGAATTGACTTGCCCAGAGTTACACAGCTAGTAAGTTTCTGAGGCCGGATCTGGACTCAGGAAGATGAGTTGTTCTGACTCCCAGCCTGAGCTCTGTACACTTTGGCGCCACCTAGCCGCCTGTCTTTTAACGAGTCAGTGGTAGCTTGGAAGACAGTCTCTAGTGGGACAGCCCAAGATCTGTGCTCCTCCCGGTGTGAGCACTTTAACATTTTTACCAGTGACTCGGGATGAGTGTCACGCTTGTTGTATTTGAAGGTGGCCCAAAGCCAGCCTGGGTAGTTGAGTGTTGGGATCCAAAAAGCTTTTGATAAAGAGTTTCAACATTAGGTCTAATTAAGCTAATGAAGTTGGATGAGGGTTCGGGAATTATTTGGACAAGGAAAAGGGGAGGTGAACTAGACAGCCGTTTGATTAAAAAGTCATTTGATTTTAATGAACTCCAAGCTGACTGTGAATCAACAGTGAGACACGGCAACCACCAAAGCTAATGTCATTTTAGGCTGTATTGAGGAAAGTGGCGTCCAGGACTGAGGGCGTGACCATCCCGATGTGTCAGGCCCTAGTTGTACCATGCCTGGAGCTCTGTGTTTAGTTTTGGGCACCAATTTGAGGAAGGGCATTGATGAGCTTAAGAGGTTGCTGAAGAAGGTATATTGGCTGGTGAAAAGCCTTGAGGTCATGCCAGATGAGGATTGGTTAAAATAATTAGGGAAATTTAGAAGTTGCTAAGAGACAAATTTGGGCTTGATGTTAGGAAACACTTGCTCACAATCAGAGCTGCTGCCCTAAAGTGGAAGGGCCTGCCTTGGGAGGGAGGGAGGAAGTTCCCCAGTCACTGGAGCCACCTTTCTGGCAGGTTGTGAAGGGGCTTTGTGTCCAGGTATAAACCAAATTGGAAGGTTCCCAAGGCTCCTCCCAGCTCTGAGCTTCTAAGACGCTGCATGACCTGTAGAGAACATAGCTCCCAGCTACATGGTTAACAGAATTTTTATGTTCTTAATTAACTGTCCTTGCTGCTTTGTGTGGGCTAAGAGGTAACTAGATATGCCATGAATGTCATTGATGCCTTTTTATTCACTGATTTCTTCATCGATATTGTTTATTTCACTAATTCCCATCTCATGTTGGATTTCAGATTTATGGGAATACTTATTCCCATAAAGTGGACATCTTTTCTTTGGGCCTGATCCTATTTGAACTGCTATACCCGTTCAGCACTCAGATGGAGAGGGTCAAGGTGAGTGTTTCTTTTAAAAAGAATGAAACAAAATAGTGATAAAAGATATAAGAATAAAGTTCAAGGAAAAACTAAATTCTTAAAGTAACAAGCTAATAAACGTTAGAAATGGAACATGACATGAGGAGGGAAGTCTTGTCAAGGATGAGATTACCCTGGGAGAGTTGTAACGGTTGTTAATTTAGAATTATTTGCACAAATTATGTTCAATTTCAGTTAAATCTTTAGTTTTTAAGTTATGGCTAGTTGAATTTGTTCCCATAATTTTACTTCATCTTCTTATAATTTACCAATTTGTTGAATATGTACTGTGCATCCACTAAAATGTGTGAAGGAGATTGAAACATAAACCTTATTCTCACCCATCAATAAATTTGCCATTTTTAGTTAAGGAAGGGAAAGGAACACATGGGAAACAGAAGGATAAGTGATTTGTTGGGATAAGAAGGTCCCTCAAAGTATGGATTTGGAGAGTCACAAGAGCAGGTTAGGGTGTAATAACATTCGTTCTTCAAACCTTGATTGAGTCCCTGCTAAGTGCCAGGAACATGTGAGGCCTTGGGGCCACTAGGACAGCAGTGAAGCAATCTGTCCTCCAGAGCTGACCCCCGTGTTGTTGACTGGAGTGAGGGTGAGTCTTCTGGGAGGTTCACTGGCCCTCTGAGAGAGCAGGGAGTATATCAGAATCCCAGTTACTGCAGGGCAGCTCCGAGAGCTCCCCAAGAGCCTGCCTCAGTTAATGGTGCCATGTAACATGAGCAGAGGCCTGGAGGAGAGCCAGGGAGAGAGCAGTTCAAATAGGGTATGCATGGGGACAAGCAAGCAGGTAGCCAGATGGGGCTGCACCCTAAAGGGCAGCAGGAGGACTTGGGGCTCTGTGCGGTGGGCAGTACCCCAAACTGGGTCTTCACCTGAGAGATGGCGTCTACCCTTCTTTACTGAGGAGCAGGGCCTGTGGGTATGGAGCATGGCGAGCACTGGTCAGCCTGCATGGAGGGCTTTGTTAGTTTGGCTGAGCTGCTTTCTTCCTCATTCTTTTCATTCTTTGTTCCAAGGGCTGATTCTCCTGAGATGGAAAGGTTGGGGGGAGGGAAGAGGACTAGATTCAGAAAGGAAGCAGAAAATGGTTTAAAGGGATCAATTGGGTTTGTGTTTTTCAATCCCAAGGCCTAAAACAAAAGTAACATTTTCTGTTTTTTGTTTTTTTTAGTGAGGCAATTGGGGTTAAGTGACTTGCCCAAGGTCACACAGCTAGTACGTGTCAAGTGTTTGGTCTGAGGCCGGATTTGAACTCAGGTCCTCATGACTTCTATCCACTGCTCTATCCACTGCGCCACCTAGCTGCCCCTCAAAAGTACCATTTTCAAAATATAATTAATTTACTCCCCGCAGTGATTATGTGAAAGCTAGCCATTGACCCTTAGGCTACCTGTGGAGCTTTGTGTTAAGTCACTTGCTTTTTCTTACTCCCTTTCAAATGTTCCCAGAGAGCTTAGGCAGGAAGTGAAGATGACCCCCGGTGACCATCTTCTCCTCACCAATAAGCCTCTCTCATTCCTTTGCCACCCAATCAGAAGTTTACCTAGGAGGTGGGAGGGCACGTCTCTTTCTAAATTCCTTTCACGATATTTTTACTGCATTTTAAGATGAGGAGTAGTGATTTAAAATGAAGACATCCTCACCTCAGGGCTGCCTTCTGGTACAACTGCCTCATTCACTACTTTAATAATTTGGTGTCATGAGATTGATCTCCTTCCTCTTTCATCTCCTTTCCTTTCTGTCTTCAACCCCCTTCACTTAAGGAGATGACATCCCCCTGATGATCTCAGACCTCGATTTGGACGGGGCAGCACCGAGCGCTCCTGTCATCCTCAATTCCTCTTTAATCTGGCTCTGGCACGTTTGCCTTAGTGAGAAAGCCTAATTACAGCGGCTTATTAGGTGATCAGATTTCTCTGACAGCAGAATGTGCTCAGAGTCTCACCTCCAGCAGGAGAAAGCCACTGCGGAATCCTGCCTGCCGTGGGCCACTGAACTGTCATTCTGCACTGGAAAGTGTTTTGTTCCTATTAGACTCACTCAGTTATTCTGCTGGGCTCCCTTTGATACCTGTTTTTTTTTTTAAATCAGTTTATATTAATGCCTTTTGTTTTTACGTCCTGTTGTTTATGTCACAGGTTACTGCTCCTCCCCCTCAGTATGTCCCCTCTCCTCTAGGAGCCTTCCTTGTAAAAAACAAAAGAACCTGTTCAGCAAAACAGCCCCCAAATGCCCTCCCCCATCTGACAGTGCTTGCAGCATCCCACCCACACTGTCTCCCACCTTTCCCATGAAAGGAGGAAGCAGTGTTTCCTCATCTCTTCTCTAGAGCCAAGATACATCTTTATAAAACTGCAGCACTGTTTTGTTTTGTTGTTTACTTTTTGTTTACGCTATTGCAGTCATCTGTATTGTTTTGCTGATTCTGCTTACTGCAGTCTGCATAAGTTCATACAAATCTTCAAATGTTTCTCTGAAATCTGTAGGAACATTCCATTGTATCTACATGCCACAGTTTGTTTAGCCATTACCCAGTCATTGGGCCCATTAGTAGAAACACTTAAATACGTGTTATAAAGCAGCACCCACAGGCCAAGAAAGGCCTGGTTCCAGTGCTTAAAATTTTTAAAAAAGCTAATTTTAAAAAAACACTTTCATTGAATTTAAAACAATGAGCTCAAAGCTAAGTTGACAAAAAGCCTTACTTGTTAAATCTCGGCTTCAAATTTTAGTTCTTTTAATTCAGTGCATTTCCAAAATGCCCTTCACTTTCTCCAGCCCAGGGCCAGGCTTGTCTCTGGGCCTTGACCATCCTTGGGTGCAGGCACCCCTCTCCTCCCAGTTCATTGGAGTTTCTTCCTCTTTGTGTGTCAGAAATTCAGGTTTTTCCACAGTGTAGTCATGGCGTAGGTGACTCGTCATTCTGACTTATCCTTTAAAGTGGATGGATAAATAAATGCCTGTCCAATTCCATTAGGACATTGGGCTCAGGAGAGGCAGGGATTGTAGAGCCCATTTAATCCAACATCCTCACTTTTCATATGAGGACATGGAAGTCTGGAAATGTGAAAACACTGGCCACGGTCCCCTGGGCTGCAGGTGTCAGAGCCTGGGCTCAAGCCCCACTATGCGGTGCTGGTGGCTTCTGAAAGCTAGTTTTTCTTGTCAGGGAAGGGAGGGAGGGAAGGGGAATAAACATGCATATGGCTCCTTTATGTTCTAGGCCTGTGCGAGGCGCCTTTGCAAACATTATCTCATTTGATCCTCTCATCCAAAGATGATACAATATTGGCATGAAGTTTAGTGAATAAACAGCTCAGGAATGTTTCTCCCTTGGAGGGAGGTAATATGCCTGTTCTGGGTAAATCCATGAATGATGGGCTCTTTGGCAAAAGCCCTTTCATCTCTCCTGATATCCCGGAGTCAGAGCCACATATCCCAGGCTTTTCCTGTGGCGTTGGGATCTAATTACGTTTACATTATTTGCTGGGGTTTGATCCCTTGATGCAGTGTATATTGGGACTCTGAAAAACAGAGATAGACGATTTTGGCAGGAGGAGATGTCAAGTTTTCCTTTGATTTCATTTCACTTTCCTCTTGGTCATTCTAGCCATCAAAAAAGTTTTGTTTTCAAAATGTTTAGATCTATGATGGGACAAGAAATAAAAGGGTGAAAAGACACTCAGCACTTCTTTTTTCTTTTTCAGACATTAAGTGATGTAAGGAATCTCAAATTTCCACCACTGTTTGCTCAGAAATATCCTCAAGAAGTAAGTATGTGTGTACTCACTCATCCGACTTATTCTTTAGAAGCCTAGGCTGGCAGAGCTGGAAACAACCTCTTGAGATCATCTCGTCCAGGGATGAGGACCTAGATTCTAGTCTCTCCTCCCCGTTCTGTAGATAACAAATTAAGGCTAAAAACTGAAGTGGCTTGTCCAAGGTCACTGAGTAAGCACGGCAGACCTGGGATGAGAGCCCTGCTCTCTTGATGCCCTATGCAGTGAGTTTTCCTGTGGTACCATCCTGCCTCCCTCACATAACATTAAATTACCTGCTTCACTCATTCTGGGATAGTAACCATAGATACTTGTAGGACATATGCTTAACTTTTCAGAGCACTGGCTTATTTTAGCCTTACAGGTTCTGCTTTTTCAGTTAGAAAAAGGTGTTTGCATATCACACTGTTAATAATTCTCCTGTATCCCACTAAAAAGTTTCCCCACTCAACCACAATATAGTTTCTCGTCAGATTTCATAATGAAATGTTTTAAAATGTATTGAGTTCCAAAGCAAAGAAATAAATGCTTGTATCAAAGTGCTCAGTCTTCCTTTTCCCTCTTTGTTCAGTTTTTTTATCCCCCCAGAGCCCTCAAGCTCTTTGACTTTTTCTGTCATCCCCCTTTCGTTTCCCTCTGCCCACATTTGCCTGAATTTACTTCGGCTTTGTTTCAGCTTTCCTTTCCCCTTGACTTCCTTCCTCTCTCCTGGTGGTCCCTGCCCACCTGGTCCATTGCCTTCATCCTTTTCAGCTGCTCCTCCCTCGCTTCCCTTCCTCTTTTACGGGTGTTAGACCAGATCAATGCCAAAGCTGCCCCCACTCGATTTTCTTCCCCGTGCTGCCTTCTTGAGATGCTCTTTGTTTATCCTTCAGGAAGGCACCTTTCTTCCCTCACCTTTGTTTTCCTGACACCGTCTAAAATCTGCAACATTCTGGTCTGGTAGACAGGCCAAATATTATTCTCCCTGCTGGAGTAATTAGCAAAATGGGGAACAGACAGGTTAAGGCACTTGCTTAAATTCCTGCAGCTAATTAGTTGGGGGGCCCCCCCAACAGTTAATTAACTTCATTGTGTCAGCTATAAGCTAATAGTTTCCTATGCAATGGGGAGGCCCATCTGCAAATAGGCCACTTGCTACAAATTTACCTTCACGTAGATGGACAGTTTATAAGCTTAAAGATCTCAAATGCATAGAGCATGTAAACAATCTAGCTTTGATGATTCTTTCCCAGTTCTCCATCTTTATTCTCCCTTTGCTCTCCTATTAAACACACACAGAGAACCTAGTCCATTCTTGCTTTAAACATTAGAAGCTTTAAGTAAACTATTTTTACCTCTATTGCCTCTTTTTTCAATGAAAAAATTGAGGCCATTCACTGAGAGTTCTTAACTCTCCCCTCCTCGTCCTCACGTTGCTCAGACATCTTCCCCCACTCTCTTCTCCTTTGCCTCTTTGTCTCATGAAGATATGACTCTTCTCCTTGCCAGGGAACACCTGTCTAAATGCACAGGGGATTGCCTCCCATCCTCTCTTCTCCAGCAGATTACCTCCTCTACAATCCTCTTTCTGCTCTAATCTTCGGTCTTTCCCCATCCATTGGCTCCTTCCCTGTTGTCTGCAGACATGCCAATGTTTCCCCTATCTCTGAGGAGGCTTCACTTGATTCTGCCATCGCTGCTGGCTGTTGTCCTATATCTCTCATCCCCTTATTGGTTAAACTCCTTGAGAAAGCCATCTACAACCTGCACCCCCATTTCCTCTCTTCTCCCTATTTCTCAACTCTTTGCAAATAAGGCTTGCAGCAGCCTTATCTTCAAACTCAAAATGCTGTCTCTCCAAAGTCACCAGTGATTTCTGAATTGGCAAATCTAACACCCTTTTCATAGCCCTGATCCTTCTTGAACTCTCGAGCCTTCGATATTGTCGATCACCTCCCAGATTCTCTCTTCTCTAGGTTTTCATGACGTTGTTCTCTCCTGGCTCTCTTCCTACTTTTCCAGATGCTCTTTCTTGGCTTTTTGGGTTTTTTTTTTCCCCTGGTTCTTCACCCAGATCGTGGCCACTAATGGTAGGTGATCCCCAAGGCTGTGTCCTGGGCCCTTTTCTCTTCTCCCTCAATGGTATCTTGTTTGGCACCTCATCAGCTCTCTTGTGTTCAATTTTCATTTCTATGCACATGGTTGCCAGATCTGGGTATCCACCCCTGACCTCTCTCTTGAGCTCCAGTCTCACATCACCGACCGCCTTGTGGACATCTCAAATTGGATCTCCCATAGAGATCTTAAGCTCAACACATCCAAAGCAAAACTCGTTATCTTTATCCCACCATCATTATTATCCCATATGTGTCATCAGTATTCCTCCCACCACCCCTACTATCATTGTTGAGGGACCCACCTTCATCCTAGCCTCCAGGCTGGCATCCCTGACGTCGTCCACAGCTCCTCATGGGCACACACTTCACCGTTGTGTTCTGTTGTCCAGTCTTGTCATCTCTACTTTTACAGCATCTCCTGTGTGTCCCCTTCTCTCCATGCATACACCCACAAGCCTGGTGCAGGCTGTCATCACCTCACCCCTGGACTGTTGTACTACACTATCCTATTGTTTGGTCCCTCCAATGCCAGAGTGAATGTTCCCACAACACCAGTCTGACCAGGTCATCCCCTTTATGTCCAGCGTTCTTATGCTTTACTCTTCTCCATATGCTTCTTCTTGAGGTGACACCTGTGTTCTTGATGTGGCTGGCACCTGACACCTGGCCAATGCCTCCTCACCTCTCCTTCCTGCTTTCAAGACTGGGCTCCAATCCCATCCTCTGCTAGAGGCCTTTCCCAGTCTCCCTCTGAGATCACTTTCCTCTTACACCGCATCTGTTTGCATGTTGTCTCTTCCATTAGAATGCGAGCTGCCTGAGGGCAGACACTGGGTTTTTGCCTTTCCTTGTATCTGTAGCTCTTAGCACAGTGCCTGGCACATAGCCAGTACTCGGTAACAGTGTGTTGACTGCTTGACTATGAATGCTAGGTTGTGGAGCTGTAAAGATCCTTTGAAATCATCTTGTTCAAACTTCTTATTTTGAGGATGAAGAAACTTGGCACAGTGGGTAGAGACCTGAGTCTGCAGTCAGGAAGGCCTGAGCTCAAATCCAGCCTCAGACGCTTACTTGAGTGCTTACCTTGGGCAAGGCCCTTAATCTCTCTGAGCCTCAGTTTCCCCATCTGTAAAACAGGGATCAGAACAGCACCTGCCTTTCAGGGTTGTGTATCTTTGAAGAATTTTTCACAGCCAAAATAGAAGATACATTTAGCCTTCACCCAGGGTTGTCATAAGGATAAAATGAGGTGACATTTGTAAAGCACTTGGCACAGTGCCTGGCACATAATAGGTGCCCTATGAATGTTAGCTATTATTATTGGCTGTTATTAGTGAAGGCGTGAAGAGAAAAGCCCAAAGTTACCTGGGTAGGAAGTGGATGAGCTGGCGTTTGCCTCCACGCCAAGGGACTCCAAAGGAGTCTTCCCCTGCCTCCATGTAGTACCGTCCTCTTTGTCCAGAGAGTTGCTTCTCATCCTTTCCTTACTCCAGTGTTTCTCCCTTCAGACTCTTGTCCCTTTTAAGATTGTCCTGGTTCATTCCACGTGTTCTGCACCTTGGACGCCAGCCCTTTCTTCATCCTTGAAACGCCATCGGTGTCTCGGTGGGATGGGGGTGCGAGGAGAGGGAGAGAGACTCTCCCTGGGGTTCTGGGCAGGCTGCTGGTTAACCCCTTAGGGCCAGCTAAGTTGGAGGCGATGATTGTGCTGCCCACTTCACACGGTTCTTACGTTCAAATTGTTAATAAGAATTTTTATTCACTTGTATTGATAAAAAGCTTTCTTTATCATTGAGGACATGCATAGCAGAGAGGAGCTCAGTAAATGGTAGAGGAGAATTGGAAGGAAGGGCTGGGATAGGTCAGTGTGCTAGGCAGGGCCTCAGCGAGGCCCTGGGGACCCAGCCACTGCCCACCCTGCAGCTTCCATTTTTGGGGGGAGGGAAAGCAATATGTATGCAGAGGTGAGGGACTGAAAATGAGGAGGGTTGGGAGAGACCGTGTGGGAGCCGTCATGAGCTGAAGGTCGCAAAAGATTCGGAGAGGCCGAGATGTGGAGGGAGTGAATCTAGGCATGAAGGGACACCCTGTGCCAAGGCCCAGAGATGGGAGATGGAATGTTATTGGGGGGGGGGGGTGTGAAATAATGGTAAAAATCCCATGTCAGGGAAAACTGCAGTGTCACAGCTGAAGAAGAGGACAGAGTCAGACCTGATACAACAGCCCAAGTTCTCCAGCAGATTGTGAAAATCTTTATGCATTCGAGAGCACCTGGTTCAGTAATTAGGCATTCATTGTCAAAAAGCCAAACATTGTTGACTGATGTGAAACCTTGCTTCCTGAGCTCGCCTTCATTCTTTTACCCTAAATTTTGTTTCCTTAATATTTCAGTACACGATGGTTCAACACATGCTTTCTCCGTCTCCCACGGAGCGACCCGAGGCCACGGACATCATTGAAAATCCTTTATTTGAAGACTTGGAGCTCCCAGGGAAAACGGTGCTCAGGCAGAGGTCTCGCTCCCTGAGTTCATCAGGAATGAAGCATTCAAGGCAACCCAGCAAGTAGTGGCACCATGGCAGCCCAGCCGACCGTAACCCTACTGGGCCGGCCTGGCCCCAAAAGTCACATCCCACCCGCTTCTTAGACTTGAAAATCATGTTCTCGGGCTGTTTAAATTTGGCCTGTTCTGGGTAAGGCAGGTTTAAATGGCCTTCTCAGGCAAGGCATGAGAATGTTGATCAATGTCTGTTCTTCAGACAGTCCCTGACCTTTTCTCCGGGGTCCCTTCCGCTTTAGTCCCTCCTCGCTGGCTGGCCACTTTCCACTTCTGATGACCTTCACTCTTTCATGTGTTGGGATGTCTTTAAAGCCTGCCACCTGGGAAGAGAAAGATTCCTAAATGTATATAGAATTAAGATATTTTTATAGTACAGAAGAAGGTCTCCACATGCCATGATTCTATTCTAGAAATTTACTCTTTGAGGACATAATGGTGATTTTCAAAACTGGGATCCCCAAAAGCAGACTCTCTTTTTGTCCTGGTTGGTCCAGTTAGGAATCTGCACTATTTACAGGGCAGGTAGCACAATGGTAGAGAAGCCTCTGTCTAAAGCTAGTTTTCTAGGGGTATCTGTGGTATTATAGTTCCATATCTTAGATGGTCCTAAGCAAAGGTTAAAGGCAGTTTGTATTTGCACTCCAGTAGAGGGAAATGAAGCTTTTGATGTAAATTGGCCATAGGCACTAGGGTTTTTTTGGAGGCAAAAAAATCTTAGTAAGAAGTGAACATATATTACAGCTAATTCTTACAATTATGGAAAATTTCCAGCCTAATGAAATCATATGTCTTAACATAATCTTGTAGATTGGTACTTTTTGAAATCTGATTGTAGACTACTGCTTAATTATCTAACTTATCTGCCTAATATGGTTTTTATTTTTCACTGTAAATATGTTCATTTTTATTTATAAAAATGCTGAATCAATCCATTTGGGTTGGTGGTGTACAGAACACACATAAAAGTGTGTTAACTATTGTGACTTCTTTCAAGTCTAAATGATTTAATAAAACTTTTTTATTTATGGCTTGTCTTTTACTTTGTGAAAATCACAAAACAGAGTTCTCTTAAATTTTCCAGGAGGGAATGAAAGGGCTGGTCACTTCTCTGCCTTCAGGAAGCTCTGGTTCTAGGGCCCAGAGGCACATTCAGAAAGAGATCCCACAGCTTCGGGAGAACCTCACGTTCCTTTCTTTTCCTCTCTATGTAAGGTCCTCAGAAGGCATCAGCAACAGCAACAAATATATTTATTGGCTGAGTGCCCAAGCCCAGTGCAGTCAGATACAAATCCTTCTTCCTCTATTTGGTTTTGCTTGGTGATCTCATCAGCTGCCATGGGCTCAATCATCATCTCTGTCTATGCTGGTGATTTTCACATTTGCTTACCCAGCCCTAGCTTCTCTGCTGACCTCCACTCTCGAATTTCCAACTGTCCAACATCTCAGACAGGATTTCCAGTAGACTTCTTAAACTCAGTGTGTCCAAAAATGAACTCATTGTCTTTCCCTCCAAACTTCCCTGTTACTGTTGAAGGCAAGACCATCCTCCCACTCGCCCAGGCCAGCAAGCTCAGTGTCATGCCCAATTCCTCACTATCTCTCACTGTCCCCACATCTAATCCCTCGCCAATTTTACCTTTGTGGCATCTCTTGGATACCACTCCCTGACTTCCCCCCTCCTCTGACACTGCCACTTCTTTGTAAAAGAGAGGGCCTCATTCCCTGGACTACTCCCATAGCCTGCCACAAGCCTCTCCCCACTCCAGCCCATCCTCCACTCAGCTGCTAAAGTCGTTTTTCTAAAGCACAGGTTGGACCATGTCACCCACATAGTCAATAAACTGCAGTGGCTCTCTCACCTCCAGGATCAAATATAAAATCCTCTGTTTGGTGTTCAAAGCCCTTTAAAACCTAGCCCCTCCCACCTTTCCAGTCTCTTCTCCCTTCCCCCATACTCTCTGATCAAGTAATACTGGTCCTTGCTGTTCCTCATAGGAGACCCTCTCATCCCCTGACTCTTGGCATTTTCACTGTCTGTGTTTCCCATGCCTGGAATGCCCTCCCTCCTCATCGTTGCCTCCTGGATTCCCTGTTTTCCTTCAGATTCCGGATAATGTCCTACCTTCTACAGGAAGCCTTTCCCATTCCCTCTTAATTTCCTCTGTTGATTATTTCCTACTTATCCTGAACATAGAGTGTTTGTAGATGGTTGTTTGCACAATGGGCATGTTGTTTAGTTGTTTTCAGTCATGGTCCACTCTTCGTGACCCCATTTGGGGTTTTCTTGGCAGAGATATTAGAGTGGTTTGCCTTTTCCTTCTCCAGCTCATTTTCTCGAAAAGGAAACTTAGGCAAATAGGCTTAAGTGCCTTGTCCAGGACCACACAGCTAGTAAGTATCTGAGGGCAGATTTGAATTTAGGTCTTCCTGACTTTAGACTCAGCCCTCTATCCGCTGGGTCACCTAGCTGCCGTATAATAATCATAGCTGGCATTTATAGAGTGCCTACTTTTTGTACTCTACAATTATTATCTCATTTGGTCCTCATGACAACTGTGAGAGGTAGGTGCTATTATTATCTCCATTTTACATCCGAGGAAACTGAGGCAAGCAAAAGTTAAGTGAATTGCCTGAGGTCACCCAGCTAGTGTCTGAGGCCAGATTTGAACTGGGGTCTTCCTGACTCCAGGCTGAGCCCTCTATGCACTGTGCCACCTAGCTGCCTAAACAAATATCTCGTTTGATTTTCACAACAACTGTGAGAGGTAGGTGCGATTATTATCCCCATTTGACAGTTGGGAGAACTGAGTTACGTAGAGTATGACCCTGACTTGCCCATGGTCACACAGCTTTAAGTGTCTGAATCAGAATTTGAATTCAGGTCTTCCTGACTCCAGGCTCAACACTCTACCCATTGCACTTCCTAGATGCCTAGTTTGCATATTGTCTCCCTCATTAGACTGAGCGCTCCTTGAGGGCAGGGACTGTCTTTTGCTTTTTTTTGTATCCTCAGTGTGTAGTACAGTGCCTGGAACATAGTATGTGTGTAATAAATGTGTATTGACTGATTTTGAGAAAACAGTCCAGTTGGGGAGACGGGATGCTGTACACATAATGAAATTATTAACAATAGAAGATGGTGGCAATTCATCTAAGTAGTTCTGACTACTTCCTGAAGGGCATATCCTCCATGCTGCCCCTTCCACTTTTAGCCCCCACTGTTGATATTGGAGTGGCCATAAGGCCAGGGTCTTAAAAACCATGCTAGCAAGCAGCATGAGGTCTGAGAGGCCCTACCGTCCTGGGAAGACTTCACGTCCAAGCCAAGTGCCAAACATCTGTTATCTCAGAACCAGCCAAGGGGAAGGATAACAATGTGGATCTTTGAAGTAATGAACTAGAAATGATAGATCATATTACCTCTAGAGTCCTTTTTCAGGCTCTAAAGGTGACATGTCATTTTGACTGTCTGGTTGCCCCCACTTTCCTGGGGACTCACCATGTTGGTGATGGATTAATGCAGACACCTGATTGGCTTGGTCCACTGCCACTCAGAACTCCTGAGCTCAATTGCTTCACCATCCTTAACCTCCCTGAGAGCAAGGATTAGAAGCTTCCTGCACCGTGCCTGACCCAATTAATATTTGGATTAAATATCCCGGCTCAATGTATGTTTGAATGAATGAGAAACACCTTTGGCTCCCCATGGTTGATCTAGTTGCTCCAACTGTGTCTTAGGCAAAAATCTTTGATTTAACCTGAGTTACCCATGTTATGTGCTTCTTACCAAGTTGTTGCCTTAATTTGCTAATTATTTTAACAAAACAAGACAACTGTTACTAGAAACCAAATGCAAAAAAAACTGATGGTTAATGTGTTTATTTCATTATTGTGCATTTCATTAGTTGGGGCTATTTTAAGAAAAAATATTTAGTGACAGGGATTCCAACTTAGAGGAAGACATCCTAGGCTCAGAAGAAGCTGACTTGGAGAAGAGCTGGTGCCTCAGGATGTCCTTATTTCTAGTTTGTCGCACTGGAGACTAGGGGGATTTCCCCTTGGATGAGATTGGGGATCCCCTCTTTGTTGAGGTAGGCTATCTCTCTCCCAGTGGGACAGCATAATCCACTGTGTATTTTTGTAAATTTTCAACGTGCAAGGCACATTAAGTACAGCATAAACACAGTTCGTTTCCCAGTATGAGTATTTGCTAACACGTCTGCTACTATGTAATCAGTATTGGTAAAAGAGATACCAGACAGCTCCTAGAGGCTAGTGTAATCCTGATGCAAAACATAAGCTGTGAGGGACTGTCTGATGTTGGCAGTTGCCAGTTGGGCGCTGTGGCAAGAGTAGGGTAGAATCTGGGTATTTTGGAAGCCGAGGCAGGGGCTGTGGTAGACAGAGTCGTGGTGAACTGGGATGGGCTGGGTACGGAGAAGCCTTGAGGCAGTGGGCAGTGCTATGTGAGATAAGCTGGGTGCAAGGAAGTAGCGGAGCTTGTGCTCCTGAGGCAAGGGGCGGTGCCACGTGGGAGTGGGACTGCAGAGGACTGAGTTCCCTTTGCTTAGTCCCCTCCCTATATGCAACGTCAACCCCAGACGCCTCCATCTTGTGACCTTCCTGACTTTCTGGGTCCCTTTGTGTAGCACTGACCCCAGAGGCCTCCTCCCAGTATCTGAGTCTGACTTCCTAGGTCATGTACTCTGTCTATGCACTAATCCCAGACGCCTCCTTCCTGTATCCGGTCCTAGCCTCCTACGTCACTCCTTCCCCCTTGGTGTGCTAAACTCAGACAGCCCCTTCCGGTATCTGACCCTACAATCATTGGCTAGTAAGCGGGCTGGGGAGGAGGGGCTAAGTAAGTACTTAGGAACGAGCGTGGTCAGATCACGCGCTCTCGCGCTCTCTCTTGGCTCCTGCTCTGTTGCTCTGGCCTTACTGCTTGGGCTTGCTGTGATGGCTTGCTGTGATGGCCTCTGAATAAAGCTGTGGTGTTGGCGCCTCCCGATGGCTCGTCTCTGTGTGTTTATCCGGCTGAGGACCGAAGACTCGAAAGTGAGTATGACTCTGGCAGCCTGCTCCTTATAGGAGGAGAGGGTCGGCGCGGCCGGTACAATAAGCCGCATAATTTCACAGGCAGGAACGTGGCTGGTGATAGGGGTATTTCCTTTGTTTATGCAGAGCACAGTGCATTCATGCCTGTCTATCCACGGGTCTTGTCCACGCTCCTCATAAGTTTGCTATGGGGTAGATGGGGTCTGTCCAGTATGCTGGGGGTTCTTCTCTTTCCCTTGACATGGTGTGGCTGACAGTGTACATAGGTACCCTTGATAGCTTCTTATTGGAGGGCAGGAGGACAGAGCAAAGAACTTCCCCAAAGCTGCCATTTAAAGAGGGCACTCAGGCCAGCCAGCTCTTCATTTCCCACCAGCTGTGCTCCTTGGTTGGGACACCTCCATGCTTATACCCCCAGGAAACCTCACCACCAGGAAACTCATCATCTTTTGAGATTGCGTCAACTTCAGGAGATTAGACATCAGGAGAAGAGAATGGGTGCTGATGTCAATGGGATTTTAAAATATACAATATGAGGAATTGTTTCACTAAAGTAGGGGAATGAGGTCCTCTGGACCCAGTTGAGATTTTAAAATTCTGCACCTCCCTCATCTTCCCTTTTGGATTGTAGACTTCTTGAGAGCAAGTACCTTGTCTTAGGAATCTGTATTCCCCTTGGATAGGTGTCACAATGGATGGGGCATGGACCTGAATTCCAGTCTAGCCTCAGACACTTAATAGCTGTGTGACCCTGGGCAAATCACTTAATTTCTGTCAGCTCAGTTTCCTCATCTGTGAAATGAGCTGGAGAAGGAAATGGCAAACCACTCCAGTATCTTTGCCAAGAAAACCCCAAATGAGATCATGGAGAGTTGGACACGACTGAAAGATGGCTGAACAACCCAGGCTAGCCATCTCCTCATTCCCCTCTGCCTTTCTGCTTCCTTTTGCGTGTTGTCTTTACGAATGGATTATAAATTCCTTGAGGGCAGATTTTTTTTTAAAATATTTGTGTTCCTAGTGCTTAGCACAGTGCTCAGCACATAGTAGGCATTTAATAAATGTCTATTGATTAACTGATTTTATAAAGGAAGGATAAACCCATCAAACACATTAAGAGGTGCAGAAAATTCTAGTGCTTAACAGTTAACTGTTCAGTTCAGCCAACTGATACAAAGCATCTTGGGCTAAATGAATCTTAGCCCAAATCTCATCTGGGAGAGGGTCAAGGTTCCGACAAAGCCTGGGAGAGATACCCCTTGAGTCCCGTCCCTTCCTAACCCCTTCATGGATTCCCTTCTTCCCATAGGGTTGGGTATGGGTCATTGAGTCCTTTCCAATCCCCCATGTGCTCCATATTCAATATCAATATTCTCCTCCCTTACCAATGAGGCATCAAATAAATCACAAGTGTGATGCCCCCTGGTAATTACCTATGATATCTATCACCAATTCATCCTCTTGTTTAAAAAAAAACTCAAATCCTTTTTTATTACATGCATCTCAAAGCAATGTTTGTTGAATGAAATATTTGTTGTATGATAGAAAATAGTTTGAGCCATCCTTGGCTTCCAAGTGAGACTATCCGTCACCCATTTCTTACCCCTCTATCTCATATGTAAAATGGGGGAATAAACTTTCCTGGGGTTTGAATCCCTATATGACTTCCTTAGGATCCACCATGGCATGGAACACTGACCTAATATTGAGCCCCATGAAACTGTCATGGCTCCATCTTCCATCTAAACCCCAGGGAAGATGCCCGAAGCATTCCTCTACTTTTCTCTAAGATCTTATCTCTCCTTGCTATCTTCTGACCCTTTCACATATTGAAGATTAAAAAAAATCACTAGCTAGTAACCAATTTACTTGGCCTCTTTTCTTAGGGTTTAAAACCTTTCCCAGTTCTGCTGGTCTTGTGGTCATTGAATTGCCCTTTGCTACCATTTTCTGTTCTTAAGCCTCTTCAAGGCCATCTGTCAAGGCTAATAAGCCTCTCCATGATAAGAGAGAATGAAAGTTTTGTAAGTGTGTATAGTCAAGGGCTTTGAGCCACTCACTGCACCTATCCAGAGAGCCAGCAAAAGCCCACCAAAATGCATCAGGATCTAATTAAGTATTGCTTAACCACTTTTTTCCTTGCACCTAGATAACTGTATAGTTTAAAATTAGAAAATTCTTTTTCATTCTTGTTAAATCCCTGATTATTGTTCTGTAAC
Source organism: Vombatus ursinus (assembly GCF_900497805.2). Classification (NCBI taxonomy): domain Eukaryota; kingdom Metazoa; phylum Chordata; class Mammalia; order Diprotodontia; family Vombatidae; genus Vombatus; species Vombatus ursinus. The sequence goes on from NW_020954267.1 coordinate 342,212, forward strand.
CCCAAAATTCATTTCAGAAATTTCTCCAACAAAACCCCAAAGGTGCCATGTAGGGCTGAAACTCCTCTGATGCACCCATGAATGGCACAAAAATGAATCAAGGTTAAGGAACAAAAGGCTAGGTGAAGCAGAAAGGAGCACTGGCTTTCCATCTCTTTCACGTTCGTGCCCTCACTTTATGTGTCTACCAGCAACAAAATCACTGACTTTCCCCTGTGCTTTCTGGCTAGCACAAACAGAATAGGGGGTGGCAAACTTTCACTGTAAAGAACCAAACAGTAAGTATTTCAGGCTTTGCTGGCCAAGAGGCAGAAGTGGGGTTATTATGTCAGGTTACTCTATTATATTCTTCTCTTGGTATTTGCCTTTGAACATGTCATTACATAGCAGCTTAATCACTTCCACTTGAAAGTTAGGTAGAAGCTCCTCAATTGCACAGGTAAATGGATTTGAAATACGGAAATTTCTTTTGCACTTGCATTGATGTCCAGAAAATGCTGCTGGAACTGTAGTTTGAGCTCAGAAAACATATCCACTGCAAATTTGTGTGGAAATGAAGATCATGCTTCTTTAACTTTTAATAGTTGTGGGAAGGATATGAAGCAGCTTGACATGACTTGTGATTCAAAAGCATTAGTTGCTGTCAAATTGATTTTGCCACAGCGTAAGTTTCACATATAAACACTGTTTTTGCCTTGTAATTTTAGATTGAATTCTTTGAGAAACATCAAGTCTTAGCCCTTCTCAGCAATGCAAGGATCTAAGACATCCCCAAAGGTCTCATGATGGAAAATGCTATCCACATCCAGAGAAAGAACTATAGAGTTTGAATGCATATTGAAGCATACTATTTGCTGTTTTTTTTCTTCTGTTTTGTTTTATTTTCTCTTTCTTGTGGTTCCTCCTACTGGTTCTGATTCTTCCTTACATCACTAATGTGAAAATATGTTTAGGGGCAGCTAGGTGGCTCAGGAGATAGAGCTCTGGCCTTGGAGTCAGGAGGACCAGAGTTCAAGTGTGGCCTCAGACACTTGACATTTACTAGCTGAGTGATCCTAGGCAAGTCACTTAACTCCAATTGCCTCACCAAAAAACCAAAACAAAACAATATATATATATATATATATATATAAAATATATATGTTTAATAGGAATGTATATATATATGTATGTAGCCTATATCAGATTTCATGCCATCTTGGGGAAGGAGGTGGGGAGGAAGAGGGAGAAAAATTTAAAACTCAAAAGCTTATGGAAGTGATTGTTGATAAATTAAAATAAATTAATAATAATTAAAAAAGAAGCATCAAGTCTACAGCAAAAACCAATTTCCAAAGCTATTCAGTGATTGATACTAGCAGTTAAGACCAGTTCTTCTGGTTCAGAAAAAATTTTGATCTTGACCCTGTGCTGCCCATAGCAGCCTTTTTTTCCCCTTTCTTTCTTTTCTTTTGACATGATGGGTATGAAAAATGCTCTTGAGTTTTAACTATCACTGTGATTTGCAGTGCCTAGCAACTGAGATGAAAGTCATGAGAACATCCCATATAGTTTCTGTTGCCAAGATTCAACTCTGCCTTTATAGCACAAAAGCAGCCTCATGTAAACTAATGAGCTGAGTGAGACTGTATCCTTAGAAAACTTTATTTATGGACTCAGAAATTTGAATCTCATGTAATTTTCATGTCATGAAATAGCATTCTTCTTTAGATTATTTTTCAGTCATTTAAAAATATTAAAACTGTTCTTAGTTTGAGAGTGATACAAAAACAGGGCCGCGTTGGCCTTACCTTGATGACCCATCTTAGACGGTGGAAACAGCTTTATTTCTTGTGCATGTTATTCTTTTGGAGAGATCTTATAGGTCATGAGGGACTGGAGAAAAGATATAATTCTCCATCTTGTTTATATCATGATCTCAAAACCAACCTATATTTTCTGCATGCTTATTTAATAATAAGCATTTATAGAGTATTTTAAGGCTTACACAGTGATTTAATAGTAATAATGACTAGCATTTATATAGCACTTTAAGGTTTACAAAGCACTTTAAGAATAATAATAACTAGCATTAATTTGGCACTTTAAGGTTTTCAAAGTGCTTTAATAATAATAATGGCTAGCATTTATGGAATGTTTTAAGGTTTACAAAGTACTTCCGATGTCATTGGTCCTCTTCAAGAAGGAAGAATGAACCACAACAAAGCACTTTACAAATATCTCTTTTCATCCTCACAACAACCCTGGGAGATAAGTGCTATGTTTATCCCCATTTTACACATGGGGAAACTGAGGCAGACAGAGGTCATACAGCTAATCAGTGTCTGAATTCAGATTTTTTTTTTTGCTAGGCAATTGGGGTTAAGTGACTTGCCCAGAGTCACACAGCTAGTGAGTGTCAAGTGTTTGGTCTGAGGCTGGATTTGAACTCAGGTCCTCCTGACTCCAGGGCTAGTGTTCTATCCACTGTGCCACCTAGCTGCCCTCTACCATCTCTGCCTTTGAAAGCAAGGTCACTGGGGACAGCTAGAGCTGAATTTGTTATGGGCAGGCCTTGGGGGATGGAGGTGAGAATGATCAATATGAGCTGCCCTTCACCACTGATTCCCTTCTTTCCTTCCCCAGTTCTGTAGTGATCCCAGGTGTCTTGTATGGAGCAGGTCCCCAGACCCATTAGGGAGAGAAATCATGAACTCCTGGGATGGGTGGCACCCCCCTCCATAACACACACGCACACACACACACACAGGACAAAGCCCCAGCTGCCACATCCTAGTTGGACAAAGAAGGACAAGAAACCTTCCAGATAAGATCCAGCAGGGTAAAAGCTTTGTAAAGTTGATGACTCTGTGTTGTTTATACCATGTTTTGTCCTCGTTTTCTTATCTTCCCAGCCCCCAACTCCTTAAGAAAGTTTCTAAATCCCATCTGTGGTCACGTTTGAGGGCAGTAGGTGGCACAGTTGAAAGAGTGCCGGGCCTGCAGTCAGGAAGACTCCGCTTCCTGAGTTCAAATCTGGCCGCAAACACTAGTTGCGTGACCTTGGGCAAGTCACTTAATCCTGTTTATCTCAGTTTCCTTGTTTGTAAAATAAGCTGGAGAAGGAAATGGCCACTCCAGGATCATTGCCAAGAAAACCCCAAAGAGTTGGACACGACTGAAACTACCAAACAACAAAAACTGTCAGGTTTGCTGACACCTGACTCAGAAACTGAGGTTTCAAACTCCCTAAAAACCAGGCAAAACGTAGCCGCAAAGGGAAAGTGAAAGCAGAAGTAACATTTCTTTTGAGGGTTAAGTGACTGACTCCAGTGCTGGCGCTCTCTCCGCTGAACCACCTAGCTACCCTGAAATAACAGCTTTGTTGTCGTGAGGACCAGTGAACAGCTAAAAGGCTGAGGTTTGTGTGGTCTGGCTTTCTGGCCATGTCTGGAACTCTCTACTGCCTCATCTCCACCTCTTGGCTTCCTTCAAGTCTCATCTAAAAGTCCACAGGAAGCCCTTCCCCATCTGTCTTCATTTGAACATCTTCCCTCTGTTGGTTATTTCCAATTTATTCTCTCTCTCTTTTCTTTGTATGTCTTTGCATGTTTTCTCTTCCTCCCCCCTCCTCCCCTCCATTAGCTCCTTGAGAGCAGGGACTGTCTTTTGTCTTTCTCTGTATCCCTAGCACTTAGCACAGTGCCTGGCACATAGTAGGTGCTTAATAAATGCTAATTGAATGATTTTTTTTTAATGTAGAGAAAGATTTGATGTTTCAATGGCAGTGAGGGAAGCTGGTCAGAGAAGAGTAAGGATGCTTAACATGCAGAGGGGAAGCCAGGCAGGGCAAGACTTAAGAGGGTCCCAGGTGAAGAGTCATCTATGCTCTGAGTTCTTTTATATAGATCACGTATCAACTGCTAGAACGGACCTGAGAAGGCATTTATTAGCTCAACCCCCTCATTTTACACATGAATGAATGAATGAATGAATGAATGAATGAATGAATGAATGAAGCATTTATTAGGCACTTCCAATGCACAGAGCCCTATGCTAAGCACTGGGGCTGCAGACAGCAGTATGATGGTTCCCACTCTGAAGGAGCTCCTGTTCTCATTGGAGACACAACACGGAGGGAAGCTTGGAGAAAGTCAGATGGAGAAATGTCACAGTCTCTGGGGTGTGGGTGACAATGCCTCCTCTCTAATGTCATTGTTTAATGTCAACATTCTCTCTTGGGTTCAGGGTCCTGGGCTGTCATCATCAGAGTCTGAGGGGAGATGGTGGTCAAGGTGCTGCTTCAGGTAGACTGTGGCAGTAAGCCATCGTTGGTGGGAATGCCTGGCCCTTTCTCCAATGGAATTGTCTCTCCAGGTGGTGGTTGTCAGAGCCAGGCTGGACTCAGAACTGGGGGTCTGGGGGTTCCTGCTGCTCCCAGGGCTTCTGGGCTCATTGGCCTGTTGGGGACAGTTGGTCAGCGGTTGTGATAGTGAGGAGGTGGGTCCTTCTCTCCACATTGATTTCTCCCCTCAGTGAGGGCTTGAGGAGCTCTCCTAGAAATGGTTCTGGTGGCCTAGGGGGTACTGCTGGGATGGGAAAACAGGTTGAAAATGGTACAGTGACTTGCTCTAATTGACATAGATAATAATGAAAGTGATAATAATAATAGCTAACATTTATATAGCGCTTAGTATGTGCTAGGCACTGTGTTAAGCACTTCATAATTATTACTTTATTTGATCTTCACAACCCTAGGAAGTAAGTGCTATTTATTGCCATTTTATAGATGAAGAAACTGAGACCAAAAGAAGTCATGTGACTCATTCAGGGTCACACAGTTAGTAAGAATAATAAACATTTATATGGTGCTTACTGTGTGCCAGGCACTGTGCTAAGTGCTTTATAATTATCTCATTTGATCCTTTCAACAACCCTGGTAGGTAGGTGTTATTATTATTCCCATTTTACTGATGAGGAAACTGAGGCAGGCAGAGGTTAAGTGACTTGCCCACAGTCAATGTCTGAGGATGGATTTGAACTTAGGTCTAAGGAGAGAATTCAGGCTGGTTGCTCTATTCACTTCACCACTCACCTGTAGAAAACAGTCACTAAATTTTTATTAAGTACTTACTATTTCAGGCATTGTGGTGAGCTCTGGGCATATAACGAAAGATAAAAGCTAAGACTCCTTATCTCAAGGAGCTCACAGTACAGTGGCAGAGACCGCATGCAAAGAACTAAATACAAGCAAGCTATAGACAGGAAAAATGGGAAATAACAGTGCAAAGGCATGGGTCAGGAGCTGAACTCGGGCATTCAAATGACCTAATATTTGTAAAGCCCTTAATTGTCCAAGCATCTGACACATAGACTTTCTCCCTTCTCTATTGCTTTCTTTGGGATTCAGTGACTTGCCCAGGGACACACAGCTAGTAAGTATCTGAGGCTAGATTTGAACTCAGGTCCTCTTGACTCCAGGGCCAGTGCTCTATCTACTGTGCCACCAAGCTGCTCTTGAGCCCCACCCCCCTTGCTTTTTTAATGCCTGCATTCTTATTCCCCTGGTTAGCACTGAAGGACTGGGATGGACCCTGGTTGCTACAATAGATTTGCTAGCTACAGACTTTGTGTCCAGTAGCCAAGATCATAACCTAGTGCCTATCACCTATAGGCTCTTAATAAATGCTGAATGAATGAATGAATGAAAATGCATTTATTAAGAGCTTGCAACCCTGCCAAGCACTGTGATAAATACTGGAGATACAAATGCAGATGGTTGAGAGTCTCTGCCCTCAAGTCCCAGGCTTTCATCTGAATCAGAGGAGGGAATTTACTGAGAAGTGATTTCCTGTTACCCAATGGGTCCTCCCATAAGACACCAATACACCCTTCCTGGGAGTCAAGAAAGCACTGATTTCATTATTCTGGAAGCAGAAAGGATTGGGTCAGGAAGGGAGGGAAGTGGGAAGCATTTGCAACACTTTGGTGCCAGGTGGTTCTGGGGAGTCTTTGGTCAAGGTGAAGTGGGAAAATGACATAGTCACTAAAGGACCACCCCTAGGGCTGGGGTTCCAGATGTGAAAGGGTCAAGTCCTCCAGTGCTTGGTTTCTGCAGAAGGGCATGGGACCTGGTGAGGAGTTTCCTGATCCCAGTTAGAAATCCAACAACACACCAGGTGGGGATTGGGGCTGAGTGCTTGACTCTTCCGATCTACAGGACCATGAGGGAAGAGTATCCCAGAATGCAGTGGGTGATGGCAGCTAAGTGGCTGATGGGAAGCTAAGTGGCCCAGTGGATGGATGCAGTACTGGGCCTGGAGTCAAGAAAGCTTGAGAAAAATCTACCCTCAGACACTTACTAGCTGTGTAACCCTGGGGAAGCCACTTAACCTTTGTCAGCCTCAGTTTCCTCAACTGCAAAATGGAGATACTAACTCCCAGAGTTAATTGTTATGAGAGTCAAATGAGATAGTATTTGTAAAGTGCTTAGCACAGTGCCTGGCACATAGTAGGTGTTTAATAAATACTTGTTCTCTTTCCCATAGAGAGGGTGATCAACTGTCTCCAATTTGGCTTGGCCCATATTTCGCCCCAGAAGTCGATGTCAGTTGCTTCTTCTTGGTGCACTCTGAACGATCTTTCTTTTTTTTTTTAAGTCAAGTCAATAAGCATTTATTAAGCACTAACTGTGTGCTACACACTTTACTTTAAATTTTTTTCTTACAATTTTGAATTCAGTAACCCTACCTCTGTGAAATGAGCTGGAGAAGGAAATGGCAAACTCAGAGCGACCACAAGAGGGCAGCAAGACACCAGAAAAAGACCAGACCAGAAGCCAGTCTCTGGGAAGGTAGTTTCCAGTCTCTGGGAAGGTAGTTTCCAGTGAGTTTTGGAAATAGGTCCATGGGCAAATATTTTACAGAGGTTGGCAAAGCACTTTACATGTGTTATTTCATTTGATCCTCATGGCCCTGGGAGGTTGGTGCTATTGAGGAAACTGAGGTAACTTGCCTGAAGCTAGTAAATGTTTCAGGTAGGATTTGAACTCAGGTCTTCCCAACTCCAAGTCCCATATTCCATCTACTACACCAAAATGCCATCATTTATTAATATAGTCAATCAATTAATCAATGCCTACTAGGAGCCAGGCACTTTGTTAAGTTAAGTGGGATACAAAAAGAGGCAAAAGACAGCCCGGGCCCTCAAGGAGTTTACAATCTAAATGCGGAGACTGCATGCAAACAAATTTATGCAAAACAAGCTGTATACAAAATCAAAAGGAAATAATCAACCAAGGGAAGGCACTGAAATTAAAAGGGGTTGAGTTATTCAAACTCAGCATATCTAAAATTCAATTCATTATCATTCCCACCAAACCTGTGCATCTTCCAGGCTTCTCTATTCCTATCGAAGATATCACGATCTTTCTGGCACTGAGCTTCAGAGACTTTGCTTCTCCCTTCTCCTTCATCCCTATATCCAGTCACTTGTCAAATCTTTATCAATTCTATCTCCAACATCTCTCGGTTATTTCCATCCCCTTCTTTGCACTAATGTAGTTAGTCTGCCCTGGTTTAAGCCCAGCTCTCCGGCTTTTACCCTCTCCATTTCATCCATTTCCATCATCATCATCCATTTCCAAAATCTTGTGCTGCTCCCTTTTGCTTCTAAGATAAAATATAACCTCAGCCTAGCATGTAAAGCCCTCCAAATCCTGGCTCTCACCTCCCTTTCTGGTCTTCTATTGCTCCCTTTCACATGCTTTCTGTTCTAGTTTTTAGAGTCCAGTCTAGTCTGTTGGCTGTTTCCTGTACGTCCATTCTGTCTTCCATCTCCTTTCCTTTGCCCAGGCTGTTGGGTCACTCTGCATCCGGTGTTGAGTTCTGCTTAGTTTGGTGCCTGGGAAGAACATCCCAAATGGAGAGGAAACCTTAGAACAGGAGCTTAGGAGCATCAAACAGGAGATAAGTAAGCCCTATTCCCTTCTCCTAAAGGAGATGCATTAAAGTTTTAGTTCATCTTCTCTGGAGCCCACAATAGAGGCCACACTAACACTAAGTTCAGTACATACAGGAGAGAAAGGAAAGAAAGAAAGAAGGAAGGGAGGGAGGGAGGAAAGAAGGAAGGAAGGAAGGAAGGAAAGAAGGAAGGAAGGAAGGAAGGAAGGAAGGGAGGGAGGAAAGAAGGAAAGAAGGAAGGGAGGGAGGGAAGGAAGGAAGGGAAGGAGAGAAGGAGGGTCCCCATAGGGACAAAACCTCAAATCATGCCTCTGGGCACAAAAATTCCTTTATCTGGGCTATCCCATTAATGATTGATTGGCCTTTGTTTTGCCTCCACTGAGGTACCTTTGATATTAAAAATTCTGATGAATGACTTTTCGCTTTGTCAAAACCTTGTAAATTGCCCCTTGTATAACTCAATGGATCAATTCCTGGGAAACCTCAATCAGCAGCCTTCTCAGAGTTCCAGTGTTAATGACTCAATAAGTATTGAATAAGTAATGAATCAGTAAGTATCAAACAATCCACAAACATCTTTTTTTCTTCCTTTCTCTTTCTCTCACTCTCCCTCCCTCCCTCCTTCTCTCCTTCCCTTCCTTCCCTCCCTCCCTCCTTCTCTCCTTCCCTTCCTTCCTTCCCTCCCTCCCTTCCTTCTTTACTTCTTTCCTCCCTCCCTTCCTTCCTTCCTTCCTTCCTTCTTTCCTCCCTCCCTCCCTCCCTCCCTTCTTTGTTTCTTTCCTTTCTCTCCTGTATGTACAGAACATAGTGCTACACTCCTAAGTTGCAAAGACAAACAATGAAATAATACCTGCTCTCAAGAGGCTTACATTTTGTTTATCAAGGTCCTACTAAGTATTAGGTATGGGGCTAGGAAACATTTATCCATCCATCCATTCATTCAACAAATATTTATTAATGATCTATTATGTGCCCGACATGGTGCTAGTGGCTAGGGATAGAAAGGCAGAAATGGAACAGAGCCTGTGCTCAAGTTTACATTCTATTTGTGGGGTGGGAGGGGGAAACCACATCTTTGCTGAAAGTGAAACACAAAATATATACAGAGCAATTTGTCCCTTAACCACAATCCTACTTGGTTTTTGTGCCTCTCTAATGCAATTACAGGGGCCCCTAGATGGCGCAGTGGGTAGAACAGCGTGCCTGGAGTCAGAAAGACTTTAGATCAAATCTAGCTTCATATACTTGGTACCTGTGAGACCCTGGACCACTCACTTAACTCTACTTGCCTCAGTTTTCTCATCTGTAAAATGAGAAGGAAATGGCAAACCACTTCAGTGTCTTTGCCAAGAAAACCCCAGAGTCACAAAGGGCAGGACATGACTGAACAACAACGATGCAATTAATGCACAATTGTGTGAATTAGTTATTTGTGTGTCTCTCCAGTTTAATCTAAACAATCTCCCTGCACTTCGAACCCAATAGAAAATGAATAACTATCAAATAAATGAAAGAAAGTTATAGTCACAATCCTTAAGAAGCTTTTGATCTAATAACTGGGAAAGGATGTCTGCACAAATAATTAGGACCAATTAGCTTCCTTTGGGAAGTGATCTCCAATATTTTTTTGACCTTGTACCTCTATCCAGAAAAATTTCTGAACACCAAGCACCACTATATGTACATTTGCTTATTTATACATTTTATACTACTTGAGTCAATCAATCAATATTTATTAAGTGTTTGATATGTTCCAGCAAGTATTTGTTAATTATAGTATTTAAAAACTAGCATTTATAGAGCACCTTAAGGTTTGCAAAGTGCTTTATAAATATCTCATTTGATCATCACAACAATCCTGGGAGGTAGGTGCTATTATTATCCTCAGTTTACTGGGGAGGAAACTGAGGCAAAGAGTAGTGAAGTGCCTTATTGTTCAGTTGTCTCATCTGTGTCCAACTCTTCATAAGAATCCTTTTGGAGTTTTCTTGGCAAAGATACTGGAGTGGGTTGCCATTTCCTTTTCCAGCTCATTTTACAGATGAGGAAACTGAGGCAAACAGGGTTAAGTGACTTGTCTAGGGTCACTAGTAAGCATCTGAGGTCAGATTTGAACCCAGGATGATGAATCTTTTTGACTCCAGATCCAGAACTCTATCTACTTCTCCACTTAGCTACCTGGTGAAGTGCCTTTCCCGGGGTCAATCAGCTAAAGGTGGGAAGAAGGATTTGAACTGACTGAAGACCCATTGCTTTATCTGGAGGAGATAGTGTACTGGATCTGGAATCCCTGAGACCAAGAGTACAAATGAGACCTTCAACACTGACTGGCTGTGTGACCCTGGGCAAGTCACTTATTTGCTTATCTCAGTTTCCTCAACTGTGAAATTAGGATAATAAAGCATCTACTAAGCAGGGTTGTTGTATGGATCAAATGATGTGATATTTGTAAAGTGCTTAGTATATAAATGCTTATTCTCTTCCCCACCTAGCTAGAGCCTTAACTATACCCTGCTAAGTGCTGCAGATAAAAAGGCAAAAGAATATAGAGAACTAAGTCAAATGTATAAGAATACAAGTCATTCCCCAGTTGATAAATGATCAAAGGATATGAACAGGCAGTTTTCAGATAAAGAATTTAAAGCTATTTATAGTCATGTGAAAAAATGCTCTTAATCACTATTTCTTTCTTTCTTTCTTTTTTTTTTGCTTTTTTTGTGAGGCAATCAGGATTAAGTGACTTGCCCAGGGTCACACAGCTAGTAAGTGTCAAGTGTCTGAGACTGGATTTGAACTCAGATCCTCCTGACTCCAAGGCCAGAGCTCTATGTACTGCTCTACCTAGCTGCCCCACTAAATCACTATTGATTAGAGAAATTCAAATCAAATCAAATCAAAATCTGAGATCTCACATCCTACCTATCAGATTGGTTAACATGACAAAACAGGAAAATGATAAATGCTGGAGAAGATGTGGGGAAAATGGAACACTAATGCATTGTTGGTGGACTTATGAACTGATTCAACCATTCTGGAGAGCAATTTGGAACCATGCCCAAGAGCTATAAAACTGTCCATGCCCTTTGACCCAGTAGTACCACTTCTAGGTCTGTTTCCCAAAGAGAGCACACAAATGGGAAAAGGACCCACATGTGCAAAAATATTTATAGCAGCTCTTTTTGTGGTGTCAAGGAATTGGAAATTGAGGGGATGCCCATCAGTTGAGGAATGGCTGAACAGGTTGTGGTATATGAATGTAATGGAATATTATTGTGCTATAAGAAATGATGAGCAGGCAGACTGGAAAGACTTATATGAACTGATGCTGAGTGAACCAGGAGAACATAGTACACAATAACAGCCATGTTGTGGGATGACTAACTTTGATAGACTTATCTCTTCTTAGTAATACAAGAATCTTGGACAACTCCAAATGACTCATGATGGAAAATACTATCCACATCCAGAAAAAGAACTATGGAATCTAAATGCCTATCGAAGCATATTATTTGCTCTCTCTCTCTCTCTCTCACTCTTGCTTCTTCTTTCTTATGGTTTCTCCCATTAGTTCTAATTCTTCTTTATAACACGACTAACATGAAAATAGGTTTACTATGAATGTATATGTTGAGCCTATATCAATTTTACATGCCAACTTGGGGTGAGGGAAGAGGAGAGATAGGGAGAAAACTTGGAACTCAAAATCTTATGGAAGTGAAGGTTGAAAACTAAAAAAAATAAATAAATAAGTTTATTAAAAAAAAAGAAAGAAAGAAAGAAAGGCAAAAGACAATCCCTGCTGTCTAGGAGCTCACAATCTAATTGTGGAGACAACATGCCACCATGAGATAAATCCAAGGTCATTTCAGAAGGAAGGCACTAAGATTAAGCAGAACTGAGGAAAGACTTCTTGTAGAAGGAAGGACTTTAGCAGAGATCAATAAACATTAGGTGTTTATTGTGTGTGCTAGGTGTGCGAAGGTGTGCCAGGCACTGTGCTCAGTGGTGGGGATACAAAAAGAGCTGGGACTTTCAAGAGCCAGGAAAGCTAGGAGGCAGAGATGAGAAAAGAGAGCCAGGCATGGGGGTTAGGGGTGGGCAGCCAGTGAAAATGCCAGGAGCTGAGAGATGGGATGTTGGGTGCCAGAAAGAGCCAGGCAGTCAGTGTCACTGGATTGAAGTGTGCTTGTGGGGCAACAAGATGTAAGAAGACTGAAAAGTTAATCTGGGGCCAGGTGAGGAAGAGTTTTAAATGGCAAACAGAAGATTTTATATTTGCATATTGCTCTATGGAGACAATGTTGTTGTTCAGTCGTGTCTGACTCTATTTGATCCCCATGGGCCACAGTGCACCAAAGCCTTCTAATTCATGTTGCTTGCTTTTATGGAACCATCTATCCATCTCATCCTCTGCTGTCCCCCTTTCCTTTTGCCTTCGATTGTCCCCAACATCCAGGTCTTTTCCAATGAATCCTGTCTTCTTATTATGTGGCCCAAGTAGTTAAGCTTCAGCCTCAGTATTTGACCTTCCAGTGAACAGTCTGAATTAATTTCTTTAATCATTGATTGATTTGATGTCTTTGCAGTCCAAGAGACTCTCAAAAGTCTTCTGTAGCATTGCAATTCAAAAGCATTGATTCTGCAGCATTCAGCTTTCTTTGTCGTCTGGCTCTCATTATCACGTAATACTACTGGAAAAACCATAGCTTTGACTCTGCAGACCTTTGTTGGCAAGTTGATGTCTCTGTTTTTTCTATGCTCTCCAGATTTACCACAGCTGTCCTTCCAAGGAACATCTGTTTGTTTTTTTTTTTTAATTTCATGAATGCAATCACCATCTGCTGTGATCTTTGAGCCCAAGAATATAAAATCTGATGTTGCTTCCATTTCTTCCCCCTCTTATTTGCCAGGAAGTGATGGGACCAGTTGCCAAGATCTTAGTTTTTTGGGAACTAAGCTTTGAGCCAGCTTTTACACTCTTCTTTCTTACCCTCATCAAGAGGCTTCTTAATTCCTCTTCACTTTCTGTCATCTGAATGGTATCATCTGCATATCTGAGATTGTTACTATTTCTCCTGGCAGCCTTAATTCCAGCTTTTGATTCCTCCAGGCTGGCATTACGTATAATGTACTCTGCATGTAAGTTAAATAAATAAGGTGACAATGTATGGTCTTGTCGTACTCCTTTTCTAATCTTAAACCGGTTAGTTGTTCCATATTCAGTTCTAACTGTTGCTTCTTGACCTGTGTACATATTCCTCAGGACTGATGACCACTGAGAGGGTCAGATGCTACCTGCCTTCCCATCTTCTGATTGGTTGACATGGTAGGTTCAGAACTAGCCTCCCTTGGGGAGGTGGGTAGTCCTAGCCTCACTCCCTGCTCCACCTCCCACCTTCCACTTTGGAGATCACTGCCTTCATGCAGCTGGAGACCACCAGCTCGAACTGGTCAGACCAAGATCATTGAGGAGCAGGATTTTATTATTTCCTTTTTACAGAAGAAGAAACTGAGGCTTGGGAAAAGTATTCCCATTGGAAAAGAGTAGGGTGCTCAAAGACACCCTGGTACCATCTAGAACCCTTCTCAATCTCTTTTTATCTTAAAATCTTTTCCTCTCACATCTTTTCCATTAGCTGGGGCAGCTCACTGAAACCTCAGACCCCTCTGACACACAGGACCAGAGGAAGGAGTTTGCCTCCTGCTTAATCCCCACTGATTCTTTCAGACCCTTCCTCTTCTTCCATCACTAAATAACCCACTTCTTCTACCTTCGATAAATCTCTCAAATATGTCCTTTTCTTTCCTCTGACACTGCCGCTGTCCTGGTGAGGGCTCTCATTCTGGACTGTTGCAGTAGACCCCAGTGGGTCTCCCTGCCCTATCTCCTCCCCACTCCAATCCATACTCTACTCAGCTAATTGATCTTTATAAAATACACATCTGTTCCTCCTACTGGTTTTAATTTTTACTTACATCACTAATGTGAAAATATGTTTCGTAGGAATGTATATGTATAGCCTATATCAGATTGTGCGCCATCTTGGGAAGGGTGGTGGGGAGGAAGGGGGAGAAAACTTTTAAACTGAAAAGCATATGGGATTATTGATAAATCAAAATAAATTAATAAAAAAATAAAAATAAATAAAATACAGGTTTGACCATGTCAACCACCTCCTCCCTATTCAATAAACTCTGCTGGCTCCTTTCACCTCCAGGATCACATATAAAAGCTCTCTTCTGTTTGGTGTACAAACGCCTTTGTACCTGGCCCCTTCCTACCTTTCCAGTCTTACCTAACTCCCCTTCACTTACTGTCCTATCCAATAACACTGCTGTTCCTTCCACTGGACACCGAGTCTCTGGACTCTTGACCTTTTCATTGGCTATCTATCCCCCATGCCTGGAAGTCTCTCCTTCCTCATCTCCACCTCCTGGCTTCCCTGACTTTCTTTAAGTCCCAGTTACAATCCCATCCTCTATAGGGAACTTTTCCCCATCGTCCCTAATATTAGTGCCTTCCCTCTGTTGATTCTCCCCAATTTATTCTGTCTATATCTTGTTTGTACACAGTTGACATGTCGTATCCTTCAGTAGACTGAACTCCTTGAGATCAGGGACTGTCTTGTACATTTCTTTATATCCCCAGCCCTTAGCACATAGTAGGCACTTACTAAATCAGGCAGCCAACAAATGTTTGTTGATCAGCTCCTTTAAAATTTAATCCATCTTGTCTACTATGTGCCTTAGCCTGGCACATAGTAGGCACTTATTTAATTGATCAGGCAGCCAATAAATGTCTTGTTGACCAACTCCTTTAAAATTTACTCCATTTTCTAGATCATCTTATCATCTGTGAACCTCCAGGTCACTCTCTCTCCTTTCCAGTAAGTCCTTATCCTGGGAAGGAGGGAAGAAAGGAAGGAGAGAAGGGAGAAAAGAAGGAAGAAGGGATGAAGGGAGGGAAGGAAAGAAGGAAGGATTTCTAGTCTATAAATTATGGACTTATAGGTTTAGAACTGGAAGCCATCTTGGAGTTCATACCATTTACATGATATCCTGGCCAGGTTACTCTGTCCTTTTATAGATGAGGCTTTAAGAGAGGTGAAGCAGCTATCTCAGGTCAAATAGAGTTGAACCAATACTCAAACCCCTATTCTTGAAATGCAGAGTCAGCCCTCCCAATGTGACACCCCATCTCCCATTTTATTAGCTGTCCCCCAGTGATGAGCACCACAGCAAGGTAAACTTGGTGATAGCTCAATGAGGCAAGCTAAAAAAATACAGGAACAGGGCTGTGAGCTGCACTTTCAAGTTTTATTTAAATTCTGACCCCTGCCTTCGGAGGAAGTGAAACAGTGAATGTTGCATAGCATTCTCTCCTACTGGTTTTCTGTTGGACTCTCAAGGTTGCTATAGGTAAAATGGCTTCAAGGGTCCCCATCGAAACGGGATAGGTTTCGAATCTGAAGGGAATTGTGTGTCAGTCGGTTCCCTGGGTCCACCAATCTCAGGAAGCGGATAATTAAGTTCCAGGGGTTTTGGAAATCTCTTAGACTGATACCTAGTTTTGTATTCTGGGATCTTTTTTGGGTCCAAGGAAGGATAGTAATCACTAGGGCAGATTCTGGGCTGTGCCTGAGGAGCCTTCTGGGCTAGTTCCTGAGAGAAGGCACAGGGCTCTAGGTCTTTTGTTATCATTTGAGGATCCCTGAAAGCTGGGTATCCTTTCATCAGCCTCGATGTAGATGGGGAAACAGCTGGGCAAAATTCTTTCTGCCGTAACTGGGCTTCGATCTTCCGTTGCTGTGGAACCAAAGCAGACACAAGTCAAGGGCTGAGAGGAGGAAGGGATCACCTACTTCACATTTTTTTCCAGGGTTCCTCAATTCATTTGTCACCCACCTTCTTGCTGTTCCTCAAATGCAATGGTACATCTCCCACCTCCAAGTCTTTGCTCTGGCTTTGGCTATGCCTGGAATCCTTTCCCTTTTCACTTTTGCCTTCCTTTAAGACTCAGTTTGAATCCCACTGTGGGCAGGAGGCCTTTCTTTATTCCCTCCCCCACCCCAACTGCTCACTCTTTCAATGTGAGATTATGTTCCATCTATTCTGTATATATCTTGCAGGTACCTGGTTATTTACATGATATCCTGCCCTGTAGAATGGAAGCTCCTTGAGGTCTTTGTATCTTCGGTGCTTATCAAAGTGCTTGGCACGCAGCAAGGGTTTCATAACTGCTTGTTGACTGACTGACTGACTGAACTTATAAAGGGAAAGGGTCCTCTCATAATGGAAGCTCCCAAGCCCTCCAAGAATCTGGCTGACTTCTCTTCAGAAATCTGCACCTTGGTTTCCAAGGAGGGAAAGTGTGGTGGTAGAACTACCAATAGTCTTGAGGTTTAGATCATCTTGCTCTAATGAATTAGTTATGCTCTAAATTGGCCAGGTCATTAACGTTTCTGAGCCTTAGTTTCCTCATCTGTAAAAGAAAGGGTTCAGCCAGAGGGTTGATTTCCTTCTTCCATCAATGCAGGATGGCACCTTGTCCACAGCTTTAGAGATCTGTCTAGAGCACAAAGAGATTAATTGGATCATCCAGCCAAGGTGAGTCAGAGAACCCAGGGGCTTCCTGGATCCACAGCAAAGCAAAAATAGTCTCTGCCCTCAAGGAGCTTACAAATTCCAATGGAGAAAGCAACATATATGCAGATAGGTGCATACACGATAAAGTCATGACAGCAATAACAAGGAAAAAATGGAAAGAATAAGCAAAGAAGGAAAAATACGATCACTTATTTGCAGATGATATGGCTCATTTAGAGAACACCAGAGTAAATTAAAACATCAACACCATTAATAACTTCAGCAGAGTTGCAGTATATGAAATAAATCCACCTAATCATAAGCATTTCTATGTATTACCAACAAAAACTGGCCAGAAGACATAGAGAAATTCCATTTAAAATAACAACAGCATATATACAATATCAAAGGATCTACTCACCTTCATGACACACATGGGAACTGTATAAATAAAATTATCAAACACTTTTAGTAGAAATAAAGACAGGTCTAAATAATGGCAGAAATGTTTATTGTTCATTGACAAAATGAACCAATATGATAAAAATGACAATACTACCCAATTTAATTTATTTATTTAGTCACATCAATTGAACTACCAAAGGATTAATTTGGAATTCTTTTTTTTTCTTTTTGGTGAGGCAATCAGGATTAAGTGACTTGCCCAGGGTCACACAGTCAAAGGATTAATTTGTAGCATGAGGAAAAAATAATAATAAAATTATCTGGATGAACAAAAGGTCGAGAATCTTAAGAAAAGTAATGAAAAAGAATTAAGTAATGCTAGGAGCACCAGCTCTCAAACTATATTACAAAGCAACAATCATCAAAGTGATTTTGTACTAGTTAAAAAATAGATTATCAGTGGAAGACATTAGGTATACAACATATAGAAACAAATAAACCTAATAATCTAATGTTTGATAAACCCCCGAACACCAGCTCTTGGGTAAGGATTTACTATTTGTTAAAAACTGCTAAAAAAACAAACTAAAACAAAATCACACAGCAGTCTGGCAGAAATTAGGCTTAGACCAACACTTTACATAATTTCCCAAATTAGCTCCAAATGGATGTATCATTTAGCTTTAGATAGAAAATGTCACATGATAAAAAAAAATCAGAGAAACAAGGAAGACATTTTATTTTGGATCTATGGTTGGGGAAGAATTCATGATCAAACAAGGGTTAGAAGGGATCACAGCATATAAAATGGGCAATTTTGATTACATTGAATTAAAGTAGCTTGCACGAACAAAACCAATGCAGCTAAAATTAGGAGAGAAACAGCTAAATGTGAAAAAAAATCTTTGCAGCAAGTTTCATTGATAAAACTCTCATTTCCAACATATATAAGGAATTGACTCAAATTTATAAGAATAAGACCCATTCTCCACTTGAGAGGTGGTCAAAAAATATGAGCAGGTAGCTTTCAAAAGAAATCTAAACTATCAACAGTCATATGAAAAAAATGTTTCAAATCACCGCTAGTTAGAGAAATGCACATTCAAACAACTCTGACGTTCCATCTTACAACCATTAGATTAGCAAATGAGAAAAAAGGAAACTGGAGGAGCTTCAGAAGAAAAGGAATATTAATACCCTGATGGTTGAGCTGTGAATTGTTCCAGCCATTCTGGAAAGCAATTTGGAACTATGCCCATAAGTTTACTAAGCTATATATGTATACTTTTTGACCCAACTAAATGATGAAAGGGATGGATGGGTGCAGAGAAACCTCGGAAGGAAGGGGAGAAGGAGAGAGGAAAGGAAGAAAGGAGGGAAAGAAGGAAGGAAAGAAAGAAGGGAGGAAGGAACAAAGGAAAGAAGGAAGGAAGGACAGAGGTATAGAGGAAGGAGTGAAAGATCTGCATTAGTTCATGAAGCATGAAGGAAACAAACCCAGGAGAACAATTTCTACAACAACAAGGATAATGAAAAGACAAACAACTTTGAAAGACTTAAGAACTCTGATCAATGCAATGATTAATTTCAGAGGACCAATAATGCTACCCACCTCTGGACAGATGGGTGATGACCTCAAGATGTACAATGAGACATTTATTTTTGGATGTGGCCAATATGATAATTTGTTTTGTTTGACTATGTATATTTGTCATGAGGTTTTTTTTTCTTTTTCTTTTTCTTATATTTTTATCAGTAGAGGAAGTGGGATGGAGAGAAAATAAATGCTTGTTAACTGAAAATTGTTTAAGAGGTTAAAAAAAAAAGGTAAACCCAGAGCAGTTGGAAGTTAACTTTTGAAAAGAAGTCCCTAGTAGAATCTGGTGGGATCGGGAAAGGATCCCTGCAGAAGGTGGCATTTGAGCTGAGTCTTACAGGAAGTCAAGGATTACAATGAGAAAATTCATGGTGGGGAGGACCTTCCAGGCAGTGGGGACAGGCAGTACCAAGGCACAGGGATAGGAGATGGGGCACCATGTTCAAAGAATGGCAGGTAGACCAGTATGGCTGGATTATAGACAGCATGGAGCAGAATGGGCAAGGAGATGTCAATTTCATTTTTATCCTTGTATCTCCACAGTGCCTCACATATAATGGCATTTTATAAATGTTTGTTGATCAACTTTTTAAAAATATATTTATTTTTAACATTACTTACTTAAAGAAAAAAAAGCATTCCTTGCCTACTTACACTTCCTTTTTTTGTTTTTTATTTTGAGTTCCAAAGTCTCTACCTTACTCCAGTTTCTCCCCTAACCATTAACTGGGGAATGGGTAGATGAGTTGTGGTATGTGATTGTGTTGGAATACTACTGTGCTGTAAGAAAGGATAAGCTGGATGATTTTAGAAAAACATGGAAAGATTTGCATGAAATAATGAAGAGTGAAATGAGCAGAACCAAGAGAATGTTGTGTATAGTAACAGCAATATTGTTTGAAGAATACTGTGAATGACTAAGTTATTCTGAGTATTATAAATATTCAAATCAACTACAAAGGACCCATGAAGATGCTATCCACCTCCAGAGAAAGAATTAATAAATGGAAGTATGCCTGGAAGTATGCATAGCATGGTTTTACACACACACACATACATATAGGTAATCTGTATCAAATGGTGGAGTATGAGAGGAAGGGAGATAGTCTGGAACTTAAAATATAACAAAAAATAAATTAAATTTTAAAATTCTATTAAGATTAGCATTATAAAAAAGACAAATAAAATTATATAAATTATAGATGTGAAATCATGCAAAGCATATTTCTGTATTAGCCATTTTGCAAAAAAAAAAGAAAGAAAGAAAGAAAGAAAAAGAAAGAAAGTGAAAAAATGATACTCCATCACTCAAAATTCATCAGTTCTCTCTCTGGAGGTGGATGGCATGTTTCATCATGAGTCCTTTGTAATTGTCTTGAATCCCTGCATTGATCAGAATAGTTGATCATGACCAACTGATTGTAGTATAGTAACTCTAAGGTTGAATTAAGCTATTAACCTGTATGTCCTGATCTGCGTCTAAAGGGCCTAGAACTTGGAGTTCTGAGACCCAAATGGCTTCAGATTTCATGCTACTTACCATGTGATCTGGGGCAAATCAACCTCTCTGGGTCTCAATTTCTTCCTCCAGAAAATGAAGGAATAGTACTGGATGTCCCCTGAGAGCTCTTTCAGTGCTTGTCCCATTTCGGCTCTTTGCCCCTCTGAGCTTTGTGGCTGGGACCCCTTCACTGCCACCTGTCACAGACTTGGAGACCGAACTCATCCTAGGCATGAGAACGTCCACTAGCTCCCAGTTTGGGCTATTCAGCCTTGCTGCCCATCCTGCTCTCACCTGCCCTTCTGTTTCCAAGGCTCTGCACTTGTTACGCTGTGACTCAGCCGGGTCCTTGAAGCTCAGTACCAATGGATTGACTTTTAGCTTGACCTCTTGTGCTTGTGTGGCTTTCTTCCAGGTACCCTAATTCCTTCAGGGCTGTGCAGCTACCTTGTCTATTTCCCGTCTTTCGTTTCTAATTCTGTCCCTGAACCTCAGCTCTAAGGTTGGAATATAAACACCTTGAGGGCAAGGATTTTTTTCCTTTTCTTTTTGTTGGCCTTTTTGTCCCTAATGCTTAGGCCAGTACTTGGCATTGAGTGGGCAATGATGGGTGCCAGGATGCTGGTGAGAACCTGCCATCCATTGGCTGTGTGGCTCTCATTTGGTCACTTGTCCCATCCCTAGACTTTTCTATGTCCCCTGGTTTCCTCTCAGTCCTGCCCTGCTACTGACCAATCCTCTCTCTGTTACGAAGAATATGTGGGAATGCTGTGGCTCCTGAAATCTCGTGTGTGTGTGTGTGTGTGTGTACATATGCACAATTAAGTTCTGTGTGCTACTGAAATAGACTGCCCAATGCCACATGATGGTGGTCTACAATATTCTCCTGTTCCTAATGAGATGAAAATCAGATAGTTATTTCAATGAAAAAAGAAGGAAAGAAAGGCTAGGAGGAGGGGGGCAGGGGCAGGGGAGCCAAACCCCATGGATATTACATGTACCTCCTCAGGATTTTCCAGATGGGGTGTGTAATTGCTGAAGTCCTTATAGTCGACCATGTAGGAACTTTTGTATATACTCAAAGACAGAGATGCCTGCAAATATATAATAAAAATATAATTAAATAAAGAAAATAAAGAAAGAAGAATGCCACCTGATGGGTTCCCTAGAACTTAGTGTCTGGCACATAGTAGGCACTTAATAAATGCTTATTGATTGATTGGAAATGCCAACTTTATTTGCTGCCAGATCAGACTTCTATTGTTATTGTCAGTACCTCTTTGCTGTAGACATGACATAGGGTAAAGACTTCCCCATTGTGAGTTCTATGTCCCTACCTTGGTCATTTAGTAGCTATGGGTATTAAGGAAATCACTTGACTGCTCTGGATCTTAGTTTCCTCATCTGTAGAATGGGGAGAATATCTGTACTACCTATCTCATGGGGGTTGTTGCGAGATTTGAATGACATAATAGATATTAAATGTTTGGGAAACCAGAAGGCATTGTAACAATCCTTTCTCCTAGGCCTATTCCCCACCCATGAAGGCAGCTGGTGGCTCAATGGATAGAGCACCAGCCCTGGAGTCAGGAAGACCTGAGTTCAAATCTAGCCTCAAGCACTGACAAGCTGTGTGACCTTAGGAAAGTCACTTAATCTCTGTCTACCTCAGTTTCCTTAAGTGTAAAATGGGGATGATAATAATAATACCTTCCAGGGTTGTTAGGATCAAAAGAGATCATAATGGTAAATTGCTTAGCACAGTGCCTGGAACATAGTAGGTGCTATATAAATGCTTATTCCTTCCTTCCCCACCCCTAAGAAATAATCTCTCCAGTGAAAAAAGCACTGGATTTAGGCTCAGGAGAATTGGGTTTAAATTCTATCTCTGATACTTGGGATCATTTGTTTATTAATTAATATTTATTATTAGCTTATGTTAGATTGTAAGCTCCTGGAGGGCAGGGACTGTCTTTTGCCTCTTTTTGTATCCTCAGTGCTTAGCACAGTGCCAGGCACATAATAGATGCTTCATCAATATTATTGAATGATTGATTATAGCTGAAAGGGTATACTTACTGATCCTATCTAGCCCCCTCATTTTCTAGGAAATAGAGACCAAATGAATTGCCCAGAGTCACCCAGCTAATAAGCCAGAATTCAAACTCAGATCATCTAACTTCAAATCCATAGTTCTTTCCACTATAGAACTTCCTATGGGCTGATTTACCATTGGCAAGACCACCTATAGAACAAGAATAGTACTTACAGAAAGAGCACATGGAGTGGTAGCTAGAGAGCTGGCCACGGAGTCAGGAAGACCTGAGTTCAAATTCTGCCTCTGACAGGTTGTTGGCTGTGTGACTCAGGCCAAGTTATTTTATTTCCTCAGGGATCTAAGCAATTCTTTAAAACTACAATTTGCAGAATAGGGGAAATTGCTTACTGGGGGAAGAGAGTGTCCCTGTATTAATGAAATCATGGCTCTAGTAAAAAAAATGGGGGGGGAGATAATCATAACACCTACTAATGGTGTGACTCTGGGTAAATCACTTAACCATTCTGAACCTCAATTTCCTCATCTGTAAGGGGGATATTAGCAGCCCCTGTATCACAGGATTGTTATGAGGATCAATGGATAATATCTATGAAGCACTTTGCAAGCCTTCAAGTGTTATATAAATGTAAACTATTAATATCTACTAATTCAACACCCTCTCTTTATGCATGAGTAAATTAAGGCCTGGAGAAGTCAAGGGATTTGACCAAGGTATTAATTTCCATTTTCCTGCCTAGTATAAAATGTACCAATTGTATATGAATGCTTCAGAGTCCACTGAAAGGAGTAGTAAGAAGCTAATGAGCAATCCCTGAGACGTTTGAACAAAAGGGAAAGGAAAGTCCTGAAGACTCACCTGGCTGGGATACAACATACCCTCCATGATGTACAGGAAACCCTAGGAAGAAGATAAGTTAGATATAGCAAGTAGGTGGATGCCAGGGGTTGGGGGAAAAGCACATACTGACCCAACTATCCCAACTACGCAAACCCTCCCTGGCTTCCCTATTTCACTGTCTACCTTTCCACTGCTTTACCTATCAGGCAAAGGGAGAAGGCCAGGCAGGTGGGTGGTCAGCCTCAGGGTAGCTGGACAGTGGGCAGCAGGAAGGAACCTCGCCACAAGAACTCGGGGCTCAGAGACAGACCTCCAGTCCTTGGAAGGCCTGTGGCCAACGTGGGGCAGAATTCCAGCTCTGGGATCAGAAAGTGGGATGGTAGGTTGAAAGCCCTTCATCTTGAGCCGGCTGATGGCAACCGTAAAGACTGGTGTGGAGACAGACAGCTGAATGGCATGTGGGCAGTGACCAGGGAACAAGGAGATTTGACACAGGTTTGTTCTATGTAATATTGATACTGCCCATCTAATCCACCAGTAAACCAAAGTGCTAGGATGGGTGTTACTAGGCAGAGCCAACCAAACCAGGGATCCCGGAGAGATCAGGGTTCAGCCACAGGAGAACCCTCATAGAAGGAATGTCTGGTTCTGTGGAAGTCTGTGGGCAGGTGGGAAAGGCTACCTGGGTGGCAGGTTTGACTGCTCTCCAAGGGGACTGTGGTGTCGACCTCAGGAGGCTGTATCCAGGACAAAGACAAACAGAGCCCTGCATTGTGACATCAGACAGAGAACATAACCGGTGCCAGACCCCAGAACCGTACATAGTGCTGGATGCATAACAGAGGATTTTGGTGCCATGATAGGTTTCCAGGACCAGGAGCCTAAGCAACTGACAATTAATGGTGTATTACTCCAATAAATCTCTTTTCTCCTCCTCCTTTTACTTAATTTGAAAACGCTGGAAAAATACCAAGCCATTAACACAAAATTAAACTGAATCATAACTGCAAACTTAGCCTGATGTCACAGGCCTTTCTTTCCTGTTAAATCTAAACAGGCTCAGATAAGCTTTACTGAACACTCCCATGAAGGGGCACCCCCTTCCAATTTTAATGTTGATGTATAAAGTGAATTCTCCTTCCAAGTACCCCCCCAAATGAAGAAGCCCAGGTGACCTCATTAATGCTTATGATCCCTTCAAATGCCTTTCAAGTCTGTTCTCCAGTCTAACTAGCCAAGGAACAGAAATTCTACTATCTTTTGGTTTGACATTTATTTATCTATTTATACTAACAATAATATAATAATATATGATATCATGATATATATATATGTGTACATATATAATAATGTATAATGACTTAATAATAACTCAAAAGTTTACAAAGCACTTTACAGATGTTGCCTTGATTGATGTATGCCTGATGTATGCCTACTTCCAAAAAGTGAGGTGGCTGACAAAATTCAAAACCTGTCTATGAGAGAGAAAGATTGACAATAAAAACAGTGGAAAGTGAGGGCATGTTCATCAAGTGCGAAATGACAGAATAAGTTGTGGTGTATGATTGTGATGGAATCTTACTGTGTTATAACAAATGACAAGCAGGTTGGTTTTAGAAAAACATGGAAAGACTTGGATGTAGTAATAAAAATTTTTTTGAAAGAAGGAAAGCTCTTTGTTCCCGGCAGTACGAAGATGACAAAGGGCGTGTCTTCTAGTGTTTGGTAAGCATTGGAATAGAGGGCACACTTTGCGCCATTGTTGTAGTTCCAAGGCACACCATCTTTAGAAGTCAACATGCAGCAAATGTGAATATCCTGCTAAATGCAAGAGAAAGTATAATTGGAATGTAAAGGTTAAGCAATGCAACACCACTGGTACTGGTTGAATGAAGCACCTGAAAATCAGCTATCGCTGATTCAGGAATGGATTCCACGAAGGAATAATGCCTAAACCCAAGACAGCAGCTGCTGCAGCATCTAATTCATCTTGAGGATTCAACTATTTGTTAAAATAAATATCCTGAATGAAAAATAAATAAAAATAAAAAAGAAGGAAAAGGATTACAATAGAAGAGAGGGTTTCTGTAGGTGGAGTTCCAAGCATGGGGGAAAGAACTCATGGAGCACGTAGGATGGGTTTGGGCTCAAGTGCTACTCCAATTGGGCTAGAACGTAGAGTGAAGAGAGTAGCAGGAAATAGGGTGGAGCTGTGTGATGATGGGTTTGTATTCTACCTGATAGCTAATAGAAAGTCATTGAAGATTTTTGAGTAGGACAGGGACCATAGTCAGGCCTTTGGTTTAGGAAGATTATTTAATAGGGAATTATTTAAGAAACTATTACATTAGCCCCGGTTAGAGGTGATGAAAGATTGAGTCAGGGTGCCAGTCATGTGAATGTAGAACAATGGACAAGATATAATGGTAGCCTTGGCAAACTGTGAGGGATAAGGAAGAACGAGGCAAAGATAATTCATGGTGATTCGTTATTGTTCATGTGCTTTCGGACAGTGTTGTGCAGTAGAAGTACATCAGTAGTTGGGAGGTTCTGACCAAGTGATTTATCCTCTCTGTGCTTCCAGGTCTCATCTGCTAAAAGGGTGTGGAAATACCTGCTCTCTTTTCCTCAAAGGACTATTTCCAGACTCAAACAAGATAATATTTATTAAAATACTAATAGCTCACATTGAAAATATCTCCCTTTTCCTCCTCTTCTTTGCAGAGGTGGGGGCCTATGGGTGTGGAACACTGCAGATGCTGTTCCACTTGTTTGATATGTTGGTTGTTTTTCTCTTACTTTAGTGTTCTCTGTTATAAGGAATGGCTCTTTGGGAGAGGGGACATATTACAAAAAAAGGTTGTAAAAATATCAATAAGATAAAGACATAATTTAAAAAATTTTAAAAAGCACAAAATGGGGTTTTGCACGAATCTAGGATGTTGGCCAAAGTTTAGCACCTGGAATACCAAGAGTCAGAATCATCATAAGATGTTATTCCTGTGGAGTGTGTGTGTGTGTGTGTGTGTGTGTGTGTGTGTGTGTGTGTGTATGTGTGTGTGTGTGTGTAATCCAGGGAACCTGTGATGCCCCAGATGGGACCTCCTCCCATGGACCTTGATATATATTCTGGACCCTTGGTGAGGGACATATGCTTTTCTGTAGTAAATCAGAAAACTCCTGATTAGTCCCCCATAACTGGAGGGAAGGTGGCACAGTGTATAGAGTGCAGGGCCTTGAGTGAGGAAGGCCTGAGTTCAAATCCAGCCTCAGATACTTGTGAAGCTGTATGACCCTGGGCATGTCATCGAACCCTGTTTGCCTCATCTATAAAATAAGCTGGAGAAGGAAATGGCAAACCGCTCCAGTATCTTTGCCGAGAAAACCCCAAATGGGATCACAGAGTCAGACACAACTCAATGACCGTAACAACAACAGTTTGGGGAGGATGGTTACTGGAAACTGAGCATATGTAGGAAAGAACTGTTAATGACATATCCCCTCCCTCACCTCACCCCACTCCTGTGCCTGGGGCCTAATCAAGAACTCCTGTATCATCCCAGCAAGGAATCTCTCCCTCAGCAAGGAGACCAAGCTCAGCTCCCTACAAAGTATTTTGGCAAACCAAGGTTTTCTCTTCATTATTCTCAAGTCGTTTATAGAGAGGGTCTTTAGGGATCACTTAGTTCTACTGCCTTATTTTGCAGATGATCTGGAGAAACTGTGGTCTGGGGGGCTGATATGACTTCCCCAAAGTCACCCAAATTCTCCCCATGGCCTTGAGAGTCACCATCTTATTTGTCCAAATCAGGAATTTTCTTACCCAATGTTGCCTTGTTATGGGCTTCCATTCGTCGTCCCCCAATCTCCCTCCTTGCCCCCTCCCCCCAGTTCTCCTGAGGTTCTGAGGAAGGGGAAACTGGTCTTGGAGTCTATAATGTCCCTGAAATTAAAGTTGTTACTGATTTTAAGATAAAGGCTTCCAGTCAGAGGCACTAGAGTACCGAGGGCTAAGTAGGTGGCAAGATGGAGTCTGCTTAAAGAAACTGGCTTTAGGGAGCTGCTTGCTCCTTAAGACATCAGGGCAATGCTTTGCTTAGAACACAAATTGCCAAAAAGGCAACCTTATCCATGATGGTGCAGTGGTTAGAGCACTGGGCTTGGAATCAAGACTGAAGTTTGAATCCTTTCTCAGATGCTTAATGGTGTGACCCTGGATACTTAATCTCCATGAGCCTCAGTTTCCTCATCTGTAAAGTAGAGATAATAATAGCACTCAACTCACAGGGTTGCCGTGCTTTGTATACCTGAAAACATTACATATTGGCTTTTATTATTAAATTTACAGGATCTCAAATTTTTTTTAAGAGAAGACAGAGTCTGTAACCTATAGACCAGTAAATTCTACTTTTACTCCTGGAAAAGTTCTAGAGTAGGTTATTAAGGGGGTGGTTAATGAGCATTTGGAATAAAATACAGAGATCACAAAAGCCAGCATGACTTCCTCAAGAACAGGCCACACCCGTTCAACTTATTGGCCTTCCTTCTTGAGGACCGAAATGACATCACCATAATAGTCAAGTTAGAGTGTGTCTGACTGGCTGATCAGACCAATACAGTCTTGGAAAACTCTACCACAGGTCTGGCACAAATAGTCTATGTGAACATCTGGGCTGGATTCTCTACATTTGATCATCTCATGTTTCTTTTGAGCTACTTCAGTTCTGCTTTGCTCATGGAGCACAGCTCCTTCTTATGCTGAGGGGTCCTGTGCCAGTCGTACAATCAATTCCAAAATTCTTAAGAGCTGGAAGGCCCTTCTCACCAAGGCTCCCATGAGGCCCCGGTTCTTTGTCTGGCTTGGGAGTGTTCTTTCATTTGAATCGAAAGGAGAGTGGTGTCCCAGCATCCCAGAGTCTGGATTTTTTCAGCCAGTTCAGCACCAATGGCCAGAGGAACCACAAGTGACCAGCAGGCCTCAGCCCAGGGTAATTCAGACTAAGATTCACCCAACATTCTTGTCTCAGTTGGTCAGGAAATTAGTGGGACCAAGATTATGTAGGCACTGGGTTAAGAGTGAGCCTTCTCTCCCCAGATATGGGATAGGGAAGAGTATGTCCCCAAGGCATTGGGGAGAAAGTTTGTATGATTGTTGATTTCATAACTTTGAAATAAATACCCCCTTGTAAAAACTAATTGATTTTAGTTGGATAAATGGAGCATTCCTAACTGGTAACCAACAGTGGGGGGACATGGTGGGAGCTCTCTCCAGTGGCATTAGAGAAGAAAGATTCCCCAAACCTCTCAGGGTACGCTAGGGCCCTGAGGGGGAAATACAGCCAGTTCAGCTCTGGGATTGTAGGCCAGAGCATACTCACAATGTGATGTTTCTCCTTCTGGAGTGGGGCAGTAATCCAACCCCCAGGTGATGGAAGGTGGACCTAGAAGACCTTATAGCCATGGACTGGAAGACTAAATCCTTGAACCTTTGAGGAAGTGGAGTTCACGGCAGCCTTTCTATCCTGGAGCCCCATTTGGGGGGGCGGGGTCACGCCGATCACATATCTTAAAAGTCCTCCTCAGAAGATGCTTCTCCAGTGCCATTTAACTACCTTCCATATCCTTAGTGGGCCCATGGCCCAACAAGAAAAGAGAGATATAATGACATCTGTAGCCTATTTGTTAATTTTTCACCCCAATATCAAAGGGTGGCCAAAGAAACTAGAATTTTAGCACTTTAGACACATGAGGTAAAAGAAATTTAGTGAAACTTCAGGCTGTATATGTCCTATGGTTCCAAGTGAAAATGTGAATGGCGCTTTTTTGGCTCCTGGCGGCCCTAGTCACCAAGGCCTCAGCCCAGCCCTGGACAAACTGAATCAGGAGATATGTCACCTCACGTCACTGGTATTTCATCATCTCAGTCTCAATCCCAGAGTTTGCAATAAATAATACTGTAGGAGAAGCTAGGTCCAAGCCCTGGAGTCAGGACCTGAGTTCAAATCTGGCCTCAGACACATGCTACTCACTAGCTGTGTGACCCTGGGCAAGTCACTTAACTCCAATTGCCTCTCAAAAATACATACATAATGCTTCATGTTCCCTACAATGTAACCGAAGACCCCAATCAACAGGCAGAAATTAATTAATCACTTACTATGGGTCAGTCACTATATTAAGTACTGGGTCTACAAAGAAAGGCAAAAAACACAGACCCTGCCCTCAAAGAGACAACATGCAAACAACTATGTACCTGTAAGAAATACTGGGTAGATGGGAAATAACCTCAAAGGAAAAGCACTAGCAATGTATGCATGAAATCATCAAGAAAAAATCAGACTTTGGAAAGCCAGAAACATTTATATTGATGCCAATTATACCAGGTAACTGGGTTGTTTTTTTGTTTTGTTTTGTTTTTTGCCTTTTTGGTGAGGCAATTGGGGTCAAGTGACTTGCCCAAGGTCACACAGCTAGTAAGTGTCATGTGTCTGAGGTCACATTTGAACTCAGGTCTTCCTGACTCCAAGGCTGGAGCTCTATCCACTGCGCCACCTAGCTACACCCCAGGTAACTGTTTTTAAAAAACAAAAACCAAACAAACAAAAAACAACCTTTTGAAATCTGAGAGTCTCCTGTCTCAGCCTGACGAGTCATTAAGACCCTCGTGACCAGAGGCTAAAAATGGTTTTCCAAAACATTCCTAATGCCCATAACCTGGATCTCAGTCTAGCTGCTGACTTCTGTGTTAGACATGTTTACTTTTTGCTTATTCTGCATATACATTTTATACATATGCATACATGATACATACGTGTGTATATGTGTGGTTTTTTTGTTCAGTCATTTTTCAGTCACATCTGACTTTTCGTGACCCCATTTGAGGTTTTCTTGGCAAAGATACTAGAGCGGTTTGCCATTGCTTTCTCTGGTTTATTTTACAGATGAGGGAACTGAAGCAAACAAGGTTAAGTGACTTGCCCAGGGTCGTACAGCTAGTAAGTCTGAGGTTAGATGTAAACTCTGGTACTCCTGGCTCCAGAGCTGGCACTCTATCCACTGTGCCACCTACCTGCCTAGGACTCTTGTGACCAGAAGCTAATATCATTTTAGAGTAATGGTTTTACAAAACCATTCTTAACGCCCATCCAGGGGTGGGAAACCTGAGTTCTGGAGGTCACATGTGACCCTCTAAGTCCTCAAGTGCGGCCCTTTGGCTGAATCCATTTGGATTCAGCTTCCCCACCCCTGCAAACCTGTCTGGTACATGGCAGGGGTGTAATAAATGCTTGTTGATTGGATAAGCAAGCAAGTGAGCAAAATAAAACCCAAACCACTCCAAATGGGAGAAGGCCACATGATGAAATGAGGCTGGGAGACAGGAGCCTGGTGTTCAAGCTGCACTCACTCTCTCCCTAGCCCTGGGACCCTGGCTAAGTCCTTTTTCTCTGGGCTTCCATTTCTTCCTCGGCATAAAAAGGGGGTAGGACCAGACGCTCCTTCAGGCTCCGGCCAGCTACAGCTACAGCATCCCACCGGCTGCAGAATATCAGTGGTGCGCACACTGCTAATTATCAGAGACTAAGGTAAATCTGGATTCTCCACATTACACTGTATGCAAATTGGGCATGTTAATAGATGTGAAATCACTGAAGGACATTCTTCCCCGAAACGTGAAACTCCAGGCTTACATTAAAGGGATTACAATTCATTTCCTTCTTAATTCTGCTAATGCTCCCTGGGAAGCCCTCAGGCCAGGGATTAAAGCATTTACTCCTTTAATTAGGAGCAAACCTTCCCTTAAAGTCTGACACACAGATTGCAAGTAAACCTCACTAAGGCCTTTGTGCCAGGGAGGCCAGGGGTATTGATCTGCTTCCAGTATAAATAAGCCCCAGTGGGCTGGGCCAGAGTGTCCCCAGTGCTTAAGCTATGTCTTGGGACTATGTTTACTTAGTCAATATGGTTTTTTAGAGGAGGGGGAAGGGGGAAGGGGGAAAGAGAAAGCCATACATTTGACAGTTCGGAAACGTCCTCTTGTTTAGAGAGAGGTGGATGCTTGCTTGTGCTGGGCCATTCATGGGCCTTGGAGTCAGCAGGCCAGGTTCCATGCTGGGTGTCCATGGCAAAGTGGACTTTCTCATCTGGATAATGGAGATAAAAATACTCTTAACAATCTACCTAATAGGGCTGTGAGGATTGAATGATATAATGAATGTTTAAAAAAACAAACCTAATATTTTCTACAAATATTTTTAATGTTAGTTTTTAGAACAAAATCTTATCTATTCATTTACATTTGCGTCCATAGTACTGAAGAACATTAAAATTTGGAAATAGTGTTGATATCAGTGCAAAGTATAGGCATTAAGAATCATTATGAAAAAAAAAATAATCGTTCTAAAAAAACATTCCTTCCATTCTTAATCTCTGGTAATAGTCCAAATGGCCTGTCGTTAGGAAAGTCACTGATTCATAGAGAGACGGAGACGAGAGAGGATTCCTCTTACAAGAGATTTTTCATAAGCGTTGCCTGGCATATTTGGTTTCAATTTAAATGCTTCTGAATATCCAAAGCTTGATTTTTCCTGCTGAGCTCATTCCACATACACTGCAATCCCTCTAAAATTACCTTTCAACTAATCTAAATATACCTTGGTAAACCAGTGGAGAGAACACTATACCTGGGATCAGGAAGACCTGAGTTCTAATCCTGCCTCAGACACTTATTAGCTACAAGATCCTGGGCAAATCAGTTAATCAGCTTCCTCATCTGTAAAATGAGGGTAATAACAGCACTTACCTCCCAGGGTTGTTGTTATGAAGATAAAATGAGTGTGTAGATAGATAGACATACTCACATATGGCTTTGCAAACCTTTAAGAGCTATGTAAATGCTAGCTATTATTATGGTATGCAAATATTTGTTTACCTGTTGTCTCCCTTATTTAAATGAGGGCTCCTTTCACCTTTTGTTTGGGGGGGGTATCTCCAGCACTTACCACAGTGCTTGGCACATAGTCAGTATCCAGAATATGAGGCTAAAATAAATGAAGTACACTTAACCCCGATTGCCTCCAAAAAACAAAGAAATAAAATAAGACATACATAGCAGTTGAAAAACAAATTTCCTGCCAGCACCATTTTATGAATTATCTTTTGCATGTTTATTTTCTTATTTTGGGTAGGCAATGAGGTTAAGTGACTTGCCCAGGGTCACACAGCTAGTAAGTGTTATGTATCTGAGGCCGGATTTGAACTCAGGTCCTCTGGAATCCAGGGTCAGTGCTCTATCCACTGTGTCACCTAGCTGCTCCCTCTTTTGCATGTTTAATGTGAGGATTGAGACTTTGGGGGGCAGACATTTTAGATCTGGAGCCTTGGTTATCTTTACCTACCTACTTCCAAGTGTTACTTGCTTGTATTTATTTCTAATATGAAAATGACCTTTATTTTCCCTTCTCAGACCCATCTTCACTTAGCCTGACTGCTCTTAGCCCCCCACTTCCTTATGTGTATGTGCAGGATTGAATGTGTCGTGTGTGGTCCACGTAGGTTATGTGTGTACACTTGGGTCTATCTAGATAGGGCGAGAATAGATATCTTCTCCACTCACTCTTCCCCTAGAGAGACTTTGATTCCAGCTAGTACACAAACCAGGAGATTCACATCCCAGGAGGTCCACTCTGCTCTCTTCAGAAAAAGGGTATCAGGCTAAAATTATCTCTCTCTTTCTCCCTCTCTAAACATTGTTAATCTAGAGGAAATCATTTAGGTTCAAACTTCATTCTTGATTATGGTCTCTTAAAGGGGAAGAAGTGTTCCAAGTTATATATCCAAGGCTCGATTCTTTCTCACCAAATGCTAGTTTCACAAAGACCATGTGGAGTGAATAGCTAATCCATTTATCCAAGCTGATAGCAAGCAAATCAGAGAAAATATATGGATGAAAAATACACCAGGAAAAAAAAAAAGCAGTGAATGTGCTCTCCCACTGGAAGTAGGATTTCAAAGGAATCAAGAGAAAGTCTCCGATCTCTACCTAGGGGAAATTCCTGAAGTCTCTAATGTAGGAAGCTCAGGACAGGAACATGACTGAGACTGGTTCCTCTACATGTTGGCTTCTGCCTAGAGTTTTTCTCTCCCTTTAGGGATTTCTCCCTGCAGAGAATCTGGAAGCCTTTGTCTTCTCTCTTGAGACTGGAAGCCAAAAAACCCCCCACAAGATCTCTCATCTCTAAAGCCTTCACCAACTCCATCCTTCATGCTGGAGTGGAGCATTGAGTAACAAATCTCCACTAATGAGGAGAATTCCAAGTAAACAGACATTGAGCCATGGATTACATTCAACTTGCTCGACTCACCTTTGTCTCATGTATTTTTTTTCATTTAAAAAAAATTAATTTATTTCACATTATCAACAATCACTTCCGTAAACTTTTGAGTTTTAAATTTTTCTCCCCCTCCCTCCTCACCACCCTCCCCAAGATGGCTCAAAATCTGATATAGGTTATACATATACATTCCTATTAAACATATTTTCCTACTAGTCATGTTGTTAAGGAAGGATTAGAACCAATAGGAGGAACCACAAGAAGGAGAAAACAAAACACAACAGAAGAAAAAAAATAGCAAATAGTATGCTTGGACCTGCATTCAAACTCCATAGTTCTTTCTTTGCATGTGGATACCATTTTCCATCATGAGACTTTTGGAGATTTCTTAGATCCTTTCATTGCTAAAAAGTTCTAAGTCTATCAAAGTTAGTGGCACAACATGGCTTTTACTGTGTACAACGTTGTCCTGCTTCTGCTCGCTTCATTCAGCATCATTCCGTACAAGTCATTCCAGGTTTTTCTGAAGTCTGCCTGCTCATCATTTCTTACAGCGCAATAGTATTCCATTACATTCATATACCACAACATATTCAGCCATTCTCTGATTGATAGGCATCCCCTCAATTTCCAATTCTTTGCCACCACAGAAAGAGCTGCTATAAATATTTTTGTACACGTGGGTCCTTTTCCCATTTTTATGATCTCTTTGGGATACAGCCCTAGAAATGCTATTGCTGGGTAAAGGGTGTGCACATTTTTATAGCCCTTTGGGCATAGTTCCAAACTGCTCTCCAAAATAGTTGGATAATTCTCATGTATTTTGACCAAATTCAGGAAGGATCACACCTTCTACACCTCTCTTGTGGTGTTGTGTATCTACCCAGACTCTTTGGTAAATCAGTTCCACATTATACCATCTTCAAATCCCTTACTGCCTTGGGCTATTGTTGATCATACTTTGCCAAATCCCAGCCTTGGATAACTCATATCTCCTCCTATGCATATGTTATTGAACAGAGCTAGGGAAAAATCAGGAAACTGTGCTGATTGGGTCCACTACAAATTCATGTTATATAATCTCAACTATGACTTCACTGGAGGAAGGGAATCCTTTTATACCTTCCTAATCAGTTCTCCCATTTATCACATCAACCATCTCAACTTTTTCATCCCAAAGCCTCCTTATCCTTTCCAGTGAGCATCTTGTCTCATACTTCACTGAAAAAAATTAAGGCCATTTATTCAGAGCTTTCTCTTCTGCCCATTTCACAGCCACTCCAATGTCTTCCCCCACTATCTCCTCCTTAATTCCCATCTCTCACAAAGAGGTGGCTTTTCTCCTTACCACGGTAAACCCCTCCATGGTCATTTTATTCTCTCTTCTGCATATTTTTCCCTCTACTGTCCCTACCCTACCTCTAATCTTCAGTCACTGCCTATCTACTGTCCCCTCCCCTGCTGCCTACACACATACTTCTGTCTCCTTTCTAACTTCATTCTTCCGTCCCTGCTGGCTATCATCCTACACTTCTCATTCCCTTCTTGGCTAAATTCTCTGAGAAAGCTGCTTCTACTTCCTCTGGCTTCCAACCTTGTCACTAAACTGAAAATGCCCTCTCTGAAGTCACCAATGACTTCTTATTTCCGATCCTTTCCTCAATCCTCATCCTAGATCTGCCTGAAGCTGTCGAGGTTATTGATCACCCTAGCCTGGGGTGGGTGGGTGTGAAAATGTCTGGGACACTCTCCTTTCTAGGTTTTTTGTTCAATTGCTCCTTCCTACCTGGCAAATGGCTCCTCCATGTTCTTTGCTGGATCTTCATCCAATAACCACAGGTGTCCCTCAAGTTTTTATCCTGAGCCCTCTTTCTTTCTCTGTACTATTTCTCTTGGTGATCTCATCACCTCTCATGGATTAAATTATCTTTTCTATGAATTGATATACAGGGTATCCCAAAGTCTTAGTGCAGTTTAGCTTTTAGGTGGAGCAGTGGCTAGAGTGCTGGGCCTGGATTCGGGAAGACCTAAGTTTAAATCCAGCTTCAGATACTTACTAGCTGTGTGACCTTGGGCAAGTCACTTAATTTACATCTACCTCCGTTTCCTAAACTATAAAATCAGGATCATATTATCTATCTTACAGATTTGTTGTGAAGATCAAAGGAGACAGTATTTGTAAAGCACTTAGCATATAGTAGGCATTTAACAAATGCTTATTCCCTTAATAAACTGCACTAAGATTGTTAATACTCTTTATATTCAGTGCTAACCTCTCTCCTGACCTCTTGTCCTGGATTATCAACTAGCTTTTGCCCATCTTAAACTGGATGTCCCGTGGGTATCTCAAACTCATCATGTCCAACAGAGAGCTAATTTTTTTTCTCCCCAGACCCTGCCCTCTTTTGAACATCCCTATTTCTGCTGAGGGCAGCACCCTCCTTCCTGTCACCCAGACTTGAAATCCAGGTGCCTCCTCTGGTGTCTACTCTCTCTCTCTCTCTCTCTCTCTCTCTCTTTCTCTTTCTCCCTCCAAATGCAATCAGTTGTCAAGCCTTGTCATTTCCTCCTTTGTAACATCTCTCAAACTTGCACCCTTCATCTCTCTGACATCACTCCCACCCTGATGCAGACCCTCGCTACCTCACCTCTGGACTATTGCCATTCGCTGCCTCATCTCTCCCCTCTCAGCTGTGAAATTGACCTTCCTAAAACACAAGTATGACTGTATCACCCTCCAATTCAAAAACTAGCTCCCTATTACCTCCCAGATCAGATGTAAAATCCTCTGTTTGGCTTTTAAAGCCCACCATAACCTGGCCCCTCTTTACCTTTCCAATCTTCTTATAACTTACTAACACCCTGCCCTCCCCCAAACACTTTCATATTTCTTAGATCCAAGCATGCTGGTCTCCTTATTGTTCCTGCACAGGCTACCCTGTCTCCAAACTCTGAGCATTCTTACTGGCCGTCATTCACACCTGGAACCCTCTCCCTCCACATCTCTGCCTTCTGGCTTCTCTGGCTTCCTTCAAGTTACAATTAAAATTCCTTCCACCTTCTCCAAGAAATCTTTCCCAGTCCTCCTTAATCTCAGTACCTGCCCTCTGAGATTTTGTTGTTCAGTTGTTCACTCAATCCCACTCTTTGTGTCCCCATTTTGGAGTTTTCTTGGCAAAGATACTAGAGAACTTTGCATTTCCTTCTCCAGCTCATTTTACAGATGAGGAAACTGAGGCAGAGTTAAGTGACTTGCCCAGAGTCCTACAGCTAAGAAGTGTCTGAGTCTGGATTTGAATGCATAAAGATAAGTCTTCTTGATTCCAAGCCCACTGCCCTATCCACTGTGCCCCCTAGCTGCCCTGTCCTTCTGGAGACTACCCTTTCCCCATTTATCCTGTACATACCTAGTGGGTGCAAAGTTTCTTGTTAGTTTCTTGAGGGCAGACACTGTATTTGTCTTTCTTGGCATCCCTGAGGCTTAGCACGGTGCCTGGCACATAGAAAGCATTTAATAAATGCTAGTTGACTGATTTCCCTGAGCCCCTTTCTACCTTTACTGTCTTCTTAGGGCTTACTCACCTCCATGTCCTCTACAGTTATCAACTTTGACCTGCTGCTCTTGCTTCTCATAAATGCCCCTTCATCTCTCCTCTCCATGCCTTTTCACTGGCTGTCCTGGAATGTTGTCTGGAATGTTCCTCCTCTTTCCCTTTGACTCCTGACTTTCCTACATTCCTTTAAGACTCAGCTCAAACTCCCCCTCCTACCAGAGGCCTTTCATGGGCACCCTTGCCTGCATGACCAGTACCTCTAAGAAGCCCTTCCATCCGCTCTTCTTATATCTTGTTGTCTCATCCACTAAATTATGAGCTCTTTAAAGGTAGAGGACATGTTTTTGTCTTTCCCTGTATCTTCAACCCTTAGGCATCAAATAAGTGCTTAATAAATGCTTGTTGACCAACTATCTAAACTTTGGTAAGTCACAGCCTCTCTGGGCTTTCAATTTATTGCTCGTAAATTTAGGAGATTGGGTTAGATAATTTCTAAGGTCCCCTCCAGTTCAAAATGCCATAACCTTTATGAATCCATGTCTCCTGACTCCTGTCCAGTGCGGTCACCACTGGACGATCTTGCTTGACCACTTTCCTCCTTGTCTGTCATTAATTGCTAGAGGGAAAGGCTTTGGCAGGGCTGGAGGTGGAGGGCCATTACTAGGTAGTGTTAGAGATGCAAAAGAAAGGAAAGAAGGAAGAAATGAAAGGAGGGAGGGAGGGAGGAAGGAGGGAGGGAAGGAAGGAGGGAGGAAGGAAAGAAAGAAGGAAGGAAGGGAAGGAGGGAGGGAAGGAAGGAGGGAGGAATAAAGGGAGGAAGGAAGAAATGAAGGAAGGAGGGAAGGAGGGAGGGAGGGAGGGAGGAAAGAAGGACATCTTAAACTGGATGTCCTGTGTGTATCTCAACATATCCAAAAGAGAATTAATTCTCTGCACCCCACCCCCCAAGACCTCCTGTCTTTTAAACATCCCCATTTCTGTTGAGGGCAGCACCCTTCTTACAGTCACGCAGACTTGAAATCTAAGTGTTTATAGTGATTATAAAGGAAACCAAGGAAGGAAAACAAAGGGGGGGAGGAAGAAGGAAGAAAGGAAGAAAAAGGAAGGAAGGGAGGAAAGGAAGGAGGAAGAAAGAAAATGAGAGAAAGGGAAGAAGCAAAGGAAAAAAGAACATTAATTAACATTAAATTACACAGAAGAAAACAAAGTTCAGAAATAGACTCGAGCAGCGCAACTTTGTTATTACCAGGGTAAATGTATCTTCCACTTAAAAAACTGTAACAGAAATTCGTGGTTTCACATATTAGACTCTTTTTGTTCTTCGTGTATGAATGTTTCTTTATGATCGTTAAGCTCACAACAACGAAGAAAATATGAGAAAAGTAAGAGAATTCTAAAAAGACAGATTAGGAGGAAAGCGGCAATCACAACTACGATCTGAGAAGTTCTCCTGCGAAGACAATGGCCGGCCTCAGCCTTTGTGACAACCTTCGGACTTTAGTCTGGTCTATGTGGTGAGAAATCAGACTTCTGGATAAGCGAGGTGACCCTGTATTTTGTGAAAGTAGGAATCCAAGAATTAGGGTCTGCAGCCTGGAGAAAGAAGTAGAAACAGATGGGGACCTTACTAATAGTCATTAAATATAGCATCTTGGGGGGAGGGGGAGGATGGGGAGAGGAAAGGTAAAGAGCTTTTTTTTTTTTCATGACCAAAAGAAGAAATAGACTCAGAATCCAACAAGCTAAAATTGTCACCTCAGGGAATCAGGTTAAATTTAACCCTAGGGCAAGGGTTCTTAACTCTTTTTTGTGCTTGGCCTCTCTTTGTAGTTTGGAAAGGCCCCTTCTTTGAAGAATGTTTTTAAATGCATAAAATAAAATGCATAGAATTATAAAGGAAACCAATAATATTGAAATTCAGTTATCAAAATATTTGAAAAGTGTTCACAGACCCCAGCTTCAGAATACCAGTTCTCAGGGAAATGGGAGAATGGGGATGCTGGAAAGGTAAACAGAATTCCTGGGGACATGATTGAGAAGCTAGAAGCCAACAGCTCTGGGGTGCAGCAAAGACTGAAGAAAGGAAAACCCTCATCAGGTTGGGTCTGTAGTATGACTTCCCTCCTGAGATTTTTTTTCTTTATGGGAAATGAGAGAAAAGAATCTGTGAGTCCAAAGCTACTTTGAAGGTGTATAATTTTTCTGCTTGGGTGGGTGGGTGGAGGCGGTCCTGCCTTCCCTTGGGCAATTCACAGCCCTTCTATCACTTTGTAGATCTGCGTGACCAACAAAGTCACCACCTAGTACCAATCTAAACAGCACCATGCTTAGGACGCTGGTCTTCTGGCCTTCAAACTACAGGGAGATTGTCTACACCTGGGCCATACTCGGAGCTTTGACAATTTCTTCTCTGCTGGCAAAACGGCTGAGAATTTGGGGTTCTCTCCATTCTACAACAAGGCATTGGTGACACAGGGGTTCTTCACCCGGGGTCTGGCAACTTGTTTTTAAAACTATTTTGATAAATGTATTTCAATAGAACCGGTTTCCTTTGTAATACTATGTATTTTATTTTATGCATTTAAAAACATGATTCTGAAAGGGGTCCTTCGACTAGATTGTCGAAGGGCCTAGCACAAAAAAATGGTTAGGACGTCCTGCTTTGATGTAGTCCCTCCTGCTTTAATTAGTTAGTAAACATTTATCGAGAGCTTACTATGTGCTAGGTGCTGAGGATAAAAAGACAAAAATGAGAGAATCTCTGCTCACGAGATGTATGCAGTCCAGCTGGGAGACAACATGTATGTACCTTCATAAGTATGTACACAATTTAATCAGCCAATTAGTCAGCTGGTATTTATGAGCAAAGCAACTAGGTGATGAAGTGGATAGAGTACTAGGCCTGAAGTCAGGAGGAATCATCTTCCTGAGTTCAAATCTGGCCTCAGACACTTACTAGCTAACAATAATTTATGAAGCATGTACTATGTAACAGGGCAGCTAGTTGGTGCAGTGGATAGAGTGCCAGGCCTGGAATCAGGAAGACCTGAATTCCAACCCAGCCTCAGACACTTACTAGCTATGTGAACCTGGGCAAGTCACTTAACACCGTTTGCCTCAGTTTCCTCATCTGTAAAGTGAGCTGGAGAAGGAAATGGCAAACCACTCCACTATCTTTGCCAAGAAAACCCCAAATGGGGTCAGGAAAAATCAGACATGACTGAAACACCTGAACAACAACAAAAACTACGTGCCAGGCATTGTGATAACGCTACAGACACCCTCCCCCCCCAAAAAAAACCCAAACCCAGTCCCTACCCTCAAAGAACTCGTAGTCTTATAGGAAAGACAATATGCCAACAGTTATGGACAAACAGGCCATAGACAAGATAACTTGGCAATAATCAATAGCAGGAACAAGCTAATATTGAGAGGGATGAGGATGGGTTTCTTGCAGAATACAGAGTTTCAGCTGGGCCTTGAAGCAAGCCGAGGAAGCAGTGGCGAGGAGGGCACCAAGGGGAGCAGCTGGTGAAAATGCCTGGAGTCAGGAGGCACAAAATAGATGCGTGTTGATTTGGGGGGAAGGCACTAAGAGCTGCAGGCAGTAGGAAAGGCTTCAGGTGGAACATGACTTTTAAGCCACGTCTTGAATAAAACTAGAGATCCTAAGTGATGGAGCTGAGGAGGGAGTACATTCCAAGCATGGGGCCCAGCCAGTGCAAAGGTGTGGAGATGGGAGATGTAATATCGCATGTGAGGAATAGTAAGATCATTTTGGCCAAACCACAGCAATGTACAAAGGGGAGAAATTTGTAATAAGATTGGAAAGGTTTTTGGGGATCCTGTTGTGAACAGCTTTACATGCTAGCCAAAGAGAGGACTTCATATGTGAGTGGTACCATGTGGATAGGAAACTGGACTTGGAGTCTGAAGGATCTGAGTTCAAATTCCGCCTTAGATACTGCCCGTGTGACCCTGGGCAAGTCACTTCATCACTTTGTTTCCTCATCTGCGAAATGAGGGTTTGGATATAATCTGTGAAGTCCCCTCCACCTCAAGATCTATGACCTCATGAAGAGATCTGATTTCTCTGTGCCTTGGTTTCCTCCTCTGTTAAATAAGGGGTTAGACTCTGAGGTTTCCTTCCAGCTGTAAATCTGTGATCCTGTGATCTGAGGAATAATAGCTGAGGGGAATGACATGATCAAACCTGTCCTTTGGGAAAGTTATCTTTCAAAGGTATTTATTACTGGCAATGGTTGCTCACAGGTTATTTGCAAATTATTAGCAGGGTCTAAGTGACCTTCTGGTGCCTCTGCCACATCCCTCCAATTCTTCCGAATGTCTTTTGAGACTTGGGGTAGGGGTCAGTGCAGGGCTAGGGCCTCCATTTAGATGTTGAAAGGGCAGAGTGATCAGCAAGTGACGTTCCCATTCTGTCCCTGCCTGACCTAGGACAGAGTGAGTAATCTGCCAGGGAATCTCTCCTCCTGCCATCACCACATCAGACTAAAGTGCAGAGGGGAGAATCTTCTTTCAGGGGTGGTGTTGATGGATTATTCAGTCATTTTGAGGTCACAGACCTGCAAGGGAGGGGGCCGGGGGAAGGCATCCTCTTACTGAAGGATTCTGTCCCAAACCCTCTAAATTCAAGACCTGAGTGATGATCAACCCCCCCGGGGGAATCTTTCATCATTGAAAATGGGCTAGCTGGAGAATATTTGTGCAAAACATTTTTGCAAACACTTAGCGAAATGGCCCTGCACCTGTTCTTCAACACTGGTGTCAGAGATAGTTAGAAAGTTTAATTAAGTAAGGACACTAGGTATAGAGAACCAAGAATAATTAATGGTAATATACTAACAGAACAATAATAGCCTTAGTGAAAGAAATGAGAGAAATTTATGCCAACATTCAGTTCCCTTGTTTCTTTCATTCAAATATTTATTCCTTTATTGATTCAGGCACTATTTATTGAATGCCTACAGTGTGCAAAGACTTCTCTCCCACAAAAAGAATGCTTACACATTACCTGGAAGTAGTGGAGTACTTCAAATCATGCTTGAGGAGAGACCTTAGGTCCTAGGGGGCTTCACCACCTCCCAGTCAAGTCATTTGAATGGTCTGAGCCTCAGTCAAAGCCAAGCACAGTGTTTTCCAAATAGTAAGCAATGCTTGTTGGAAGGAAGAGAAGAAGAGAGGGAGGGAGGGAGGAAGGAAGGAAGGAAAGAAGGAGGGAGAGAGGGAGGAAGAAAGGAGGGAGGGAGAAAGAAGGAAGGAAGAAAGGAAGAAAGAAAGGAAGGAAGGAAGGAAGAAAATAATGAGGGAGAGAGGGAGGAAGAAAGGAGGAAGGGAGAAAGAAGGAAGGAAGGAAGGAAAGAAGAAAGGAAGGAAGGAAGGAGTGAGGGATTTACTGCTAGACAAATGTCCACTTCTCCTCGGATTAGCTGACTCTGGCAAACTGCAACAGAATGGAAGGTAAGGAATTCAGCAATTGGCCTTAAATGTTGCCTCAAGAGTCATGGAGCCTCACCTGTAGTTTCATGAGCATTTTCTGGCTGGCCTTCCTTTATCCTCCTCCCATAGGAACTTGGACTCTTGTCCCAGAAGGGCCCCTGGCTCTGGATAGTGAACTCCTCCCTTATGTTGCCCTGTCCTGGCCCTCCCCCCATGCCCATTTCCTGGTCTCCCACCAATGCTTCCCCATCTTCCTCTCCCAATGCTTGGCACATAGAAAGTGCTTAACTGAGACTTTTAACTTCATTTAATTTCATCCTTCCTGAAATCCAGCAGGCAGGATCATCTGGTACCTTTGGACACCTGAACTCAGATCTGCAAAGGGGAAGGCTTTGGGAAATTTTATTTGAACAAACATTTAGTAATTGCCTCCTTTAGACACAGTGCCAGGGGCTGGCAATGAAAGATGAGTAAGGACGTGGCTTGTTATCTTTGAGGAACTTACAGTCTAATGGTGAGGGAGTTGGTAAAGTCAGATCCACACGGAATGATATAAGGTAGCTTGAGATAAGGAAAATGGAGAGATTCAGACAAAGTGCTCTAGGAATGTGGGGGGGGAGAAATCACTTTTGACTGGGAATGGTGGAGGGGTCAGGGAAGGCTTTACTGAGGAGATGACACCTGAGAAGAGCCTTGAAGGATGAGGAGAATTTCAACAGGTAGAGATAAGAAAGTAGGGGAGACAGCTTCTGTGAATAATGCATTGGAGCTGAAGAAAGCAGGGTGAGAACAGACAATAAATATTAACCCAG
The DNA here is from genome assembly GCF_900497805.2 of Vombatus ursinus. Classification (NCBI taxonomy): domain Eukaryota; kingdom Metazoa; phylum Chordata; class Mammalia; order Diprotodontia; family Vombatidae; genus Vombatus; species Vombatus ursinus. The sequence continues at coordinate 385,295 of NW_020954267.1, forward strand.
TTTGTCTTAGAGTGTGTTAAAGGGAGCTGAGTGACCAAAAAAAAAAAAAAAGAAAAGAAAAAGAAAAAGAAAAAAAAAAGCTAGAGAGGTAGACTTGAGCAAGATGGCGGAGTACCTTAAAGGCTAGCTTAAGGATTTGGTATTGGAACTTAGAAGCAAGAAGAAGTCACTGAAGGCTTTTAAGGAAGAGAATGAATGGGTCTGCTTGTAGAAAAGCAACCACCTTTTGCTGTAATTTCCTACAACCGACTCTTCTTTGTCCAAAGGACTTCTGCTCGATTGATAGTTTACAAAGAGTTTACATTCACCATAAGATTTAGAGCTAGAAAGGACCTTAAAGGGCACCTACTCCAACTTCTTCATTTTACATATAATGGGGACATGCAGAGTTCCTCTGATGGTACCTCACCAGATAGAGAAATCAGGGAGCCAGCTTATGGCAGAGTCATGAGGATGCATAATAGAAGTATGAGAGAGTTGAACTTATAAAGATGTTCTCTAATGGTTCCAGTTCACCAACCATGTAGTTGTGAAAAGACTTTTTGATTGGCCAAGTAACCAGAGCTGAGTAAGCCTTACAAGAAGTGACTAGAAAAAAAAAGTGACTAGAGCTTTGGTCTCAGACTTTTTGTTTTGCTTTTCAATTAACAACAATTTTTTTTAAATTTTCAAGTAACAAGTATTTTTTTAAATTAACCTGTCCCTCCCACCACTCTCCCCATTATGACACTCTTCATTTCCAATTTTTGGCTACCACAAAAGAGAATTCTTATAAATATTTTTGTACATATAAATCCATTTCATCTTTTGCTGATTTCTTTGGGAGATAGGCCTGGTAGTGCTTTAACTGGGTCAAAGAGTATGCACAGTTTGGTAACTTTCTGGACATAGCTCCAAATTACTTTCCAGAATGGCTGGGTCAATTCATAGTTCTACTAACAGTACGCTAGTCAGCCTCACTTCTTAAACTGTGGGTTGTGACCCCATAGCGCTGAAAAGGGTTTCGAGTGGAAAAAGCTTAAGAAGCCCTATTAATGTACCTGTTTTCCCATAACCCCTCCAATATTTGTCATTTTCCTCTTTTGTCATCTCTGACAGGCTGATAGATGGAAGGTGGAACCTGAAAGTTGCTTTAATGTGGTTTTCTCATTGTGACTTAGTGCATTTTTTCCTATGATTGTTAGCTTGGATTTCTTCCTTTGAAAACTGCCTATTCATATCCTTTGACTATTTATCTGTTGGAGAATGGAGCGTTTTAAACTCAAAGTTCCTAATTTACTTTCTTCTTTTGTTAATCTAGGGTTAGCTGTTTATCTATTTTATCAGATTTTTGTTCTTATTTTTGCTTCAGACAACCAGCTCCTAGTTTTATTGATCAATTCAGCAGGCTTTTTGCTTTCAATTTTATTTAACTCTTCCTCAATTTTCAGAATTTCTACTTGTTATTTAGTTGGAAAATTTTAATTTATTGTTGTTTTCATTTTTTAATTCCATGTCCAATTCAATGATCTGACCTTTCTCTCTTTTGTTGATAAAAGCATGTAGAGATAAAAAATATCCCCCCAGATGGGGAATGGCTAAACATACTGTGGTACATGAATGTAATTGAATATTATCGTGCTGCAAGAAAGGACGTGTGATGAATACAGAGACTCATAGAAAAATCTATGTGAAGTAAGCAGAGCCAAAACAAAAAACAAAACCCCAACACACTATACACAATAACTACAACAATGTAAATAGAAAGAACAGCATACCAAAAAATCAAAAGTAATTGTAACAAAATTATAAAGATGGAGTGAGACTTGACTACGGAACAGATGACAGATGACTAAAAGGACTAGCAGTGGGGAAGGGTTTCCTAGAGTGGGTGGGATTTGAGCTGAGTCCTGAAGTCAGAAGAAGGAAGGGATTGAGGGGAGGGGGTTGAACATTCCAGGAGTGGGATGTAAGTAATTCAAAGGCACAGAGAAGCTGACCTGAAGGGTCCTGTTTAAGAAACAGCAGATAGGAGCCAAGTACATGGAGGACAGTAAAGTTTAAGAAAATTGGAAAGGTAGGAAGAGGCCAGATTATGAAGAGCTTTCAATCCCAAGCAAAGGACGTTCTAGCTGATCTCTGAGGCAATGGAGAACAATGGAAACTCATTAAATTGGGGGGTGGGGTGAGGGTAACACGTTCAAAGCTACACTTTAGAAAAATAACCATGGCAGATAAGTGGAAAAGTTTGAGTAGAGAGAGACTTGAGGTGGGAGACCAGTTGGAAGGCTATTTCAGTAGTCCATGTAAGAGGTGATAAACTAGGGCTGTGACTGTGTGAAAAGAGAGAAGGGGCATGTAAACAAGGTGTTGTGAAGGTAGAAACAGCGTGATTTGGTAGCATATTGAATATATGCACTATCCCTTTCATAATACATTTTAGGAATTTGGATTTTCTAATTTGGTATTTGAAAATTCAGCATTTGAAATTCACTAGCCCATAGTTTGGAGAAGCTACTTCCTTTTCCCTTTGGAAAATTCAATCACATTTGCCAACTACAGTCTAGTGGTACCTCTCTCTTTCTCCATGATCTTTCAGAGGTCGCCATCATCAATTCAGTAAATCCTTCTGAGTGTGACAAAAGTTTTGGAGTGAGCTCAGACATTAGAGGGGCAGAAGGGGGGAAACCGCTATGGACTTGAGTGTGGGAAAGCCTTCAATCCTGCAGTCTTTTCTCAGTCCTCATTTCTCTGCAGTGTGTCAGTTAGTAAGTCAATAAACATTTATAAAGCACTTACTATGTGCTAGGCATTGTGTTAAGTACTGGGTGTTATAAAGAAAAGCAAAGACAATCCCTGTCCTCAAGGAGCTCACTATCTAATGGAGGTAGACAATGTGCAAACAACTATGTTTCAACAAGATATATAGTATCTATCTATCTATCTATCTATCTATCTATCTATCTATCTATCTATCTATCTATCTATCTATCTATATATATATATAGCAGTATAAATTGGAGATATTCTCAGAGGGAAAGCACTCCATCTAAAGAGGACCAGGAAGGACTTCTTGTAGAAGATAGGATTTTAACTAGCATTTGAAGGAAGCCAGAGAAGCCAGGAGGCACAGATGAGGAAGGAGAGAATTCCAGGCATGGGAGAGAGCCAAAGAAAATGCCTGAAGTCAGGAGATGTAATGTCCTGTTTGAGGAACAGCATGAAAGCCAGTATCACTGGGTAGTAGAGTAAGGTATAAGAAGCCTGGAAAGATGATGATGATGATGATGATGTGTGTGTGTATGTGTGTGTGTGTGTGAGAGAGAGAGAGAGAGACAGAGAGAGAGAAAGTTTTTGAACACCAAATAAAGGTATTTTATATTTAATCCGGAAGATGACATAAGGAGACATTGGAGTTGAGAAGTGGGGTGACATGGTCAAACCTTCACTCTAGAAAGATCACTTTGACAGCTGAGTTGAGGATGGAAGGCAGGGTGACCACCCAGCAGCCTAGTGCAATAACCTAGGTAGGAGATGATGAGGATTTTCACTAGGGTGAAAGAAGGAGGCATATGTAAGAGATATTAAAAAGTGAAATCAACAGACCTTGGTAACAGTTTGGATGGAGGGTGAAAAGGAATGAGGAGTCAGGGATAACTTCTAGATTGTGAGCCAGGGTAACTGGCAGGTTAGTGATACCCCTACTAGTAACAAGGAAGTTAGGAAGATTCTGTTTTGGCTATGCTCGGTTTAAGATGTCTACTGAACAACCAGTTCGAGATGACTACTAGAAACTTGCAGATGTGAGATTAAAGGTCAGGAGAGAAACTCTGGATAGTACATTTGAGAATCATCAGCCTGGAGATGATCATTGAAACCATGGAAGCTGATGAGATCACCAAGTAAATAGTATAGAGGGAGAAGAGAAGGCCCAGGACAGAGCCCCGGGTGTGTAATTTGGATGAAGATCCAGCAAAGGAATCTGAGAAGAGCAGTCAAACAGGTAGGAGGAGAACCAGGAGACTCATATCAGAAAACCCTAGAGAGAAGAGAATATCAAGGAGAAGAGAGAGATTGGTCAAGTTAAAGGCTGCAGAGAGGTCAAGAAGGATGAGGATTTTTTAAAAGACCATTAGATTTGGGAATTAAAGTATCATTGGTAACTTTAGAGAGAGCAGTTTCAGTGGAATGATGAGGTCAGAAGCCAGATTGCAGAGAGGTAAAAAGTGTGTACCACAAATCTCTTTCCACCTCTTGCTTAAAGAACTGTAATCAAACCATCATGAACATCTTCTGTGGTAGGGGACTGCTCTAATAATTCACTCACCATTTTTGTGACTTCCAGATCTTAATTCCCTTCCTTTGTCACCTCTCCTCCTCCATTAAAATGTAAGCTCCTTGAGGGCAGGGGCCATCTTGCCTCCGTATTTGCATTCCTGGCACTTAGAATAGTGTTTGGTTTCATTAAAGGAAAGGAAGTGAAAACATCTATTGTAGGAGATCTTCTCAAGGAGTTTAATCACAAAAGGCAGGAGAGATTTGATTAGTAAGGATCGACATATCAGAGGAGGGTTTTTTTTTTTTTTTTGAGGAAGAGGGAGACATGGACATGTTTATAGGCAGTACGGAAGGAGACAGAAAAATGGAAGATAAGTGAGAAAGTGGAGATGAAGGAGGAGGCAATCTGCTGGAGAAGATGAGAGTGATGCTTGTTACCACCCATTCCTTGAAACTCTATCCTTTGGTTTTTGAGACACTGTATTTACCTACTTTTATTATTCTCTGAACATTTCTTCTCTGTTTCTTTTACTTCTTCTGACTGACGCTCTTGGCTCCTAATTCTTCTGTGTTCCCTCAAGGTCTGGGCATCTGCCTTCTGCCTTCTTCTCTCTCCTTTCTTTGGGAAGCTCATCTGTTCCTGTAACTTCATCTGTCACAGAGGAGTCCCAAATCTATCTTGGCTCTACTGTTTACTTCCTTTGTGACTTTGCTAAGTCTTTTACCTTCTCTGAATCTTGATTTTCTCATCTGTGAAATGAAGAGTGATGATTTTGGTAATTTCATCTTCAGTGATAATGAAGAGTTCTCTACTTGGCTGCAGAACCACTTGGTTTCTGAGAACTGAGTAGATGTTTAAAAGTGACAACCTGTCCCTTCCTTATTCTTTTGAATAAGGCTTTGAAGCTTGAGCAATCTAGGTCGATGGTGGGGGGGAGGGGTGCTGCTTTTCCCCCCTACTCTGATCCCAATGCTTGAGTATATCACTACTTCTTTTGTGTTTGCTCTTCCTTGATCTTAGGTGAATGAGTATCCTAAGGCAAAACTGTCAAAGAGGCTACCTTATGATCTTTGCAAGTCTAACTGTCCCTGAGAGTCCTGTGGGGCAGCAACTGAGGCATCCACCAGAGCAGTCATGGTTTATGGTAAGAGTGGAGGAGACTCCAATTGATTTCAAGAGCTTCAGGGAGCAGGATCCCTTGATTGGTGCTGGTTATTGACTCAAGGCATTGACACTGAGAACTAAATAGGAAACTAAGCTTAAGGGGAACTTGGTGAGGACTCTCTAAAGAGTGAAAAAGACTCCCAGTATGAGAGGATGCAAGGTGTCCTTATGTTCCATGTGCTTTCTATGCATGTGTCTCACTACTTTTATACTTCAAATTTGAACCCACTATCCTCAGGAGCTTTGCGCACTTAGGGGAGAAAGTACTTCTAGTTGGCAGAGGGCAGGGAGGAAGGGTTGTGCTAACTCTGTTCTTGCTATGTGTTCTCAATAAATCCCTTTTCTAAAAACTACTTGAGACAATTGGTTAATTGTTAATAGTGAGCATACCACCCGGGGCTCGAAAGCAACAATGCTAGAATTCTGATTCTCAGGTGACTTCTAGAATCCTAAAAAAAATGTAGTAGTTAGATGTCCTCTAGGGAGCCCAACTGGAAATTTTAGCACTCAGTTGGAAATGGGGTCCCAAGGGAGCTCTACATGTGCATGATACTTCCCTGATTGAATGTAGGCTCCTTGAAGACAGAGATTTTTTCATTTTTGTCTTTGTATATATCCTTGGTGCCTAGTACATAGTAGGAGCTTAATAAATGCAAATTGATTAATTGATTCTTTTGGTTATATAGGCCTAGCAACTTAAACTCATAAAAGGCAGCTCTTTCTGTTTCTTCATTTATCTCAGTAATAAATGTTCCTGGTTCAGTCTCACCAAATAGCATGCCTGGCTATAGTCATAAATTATAATTTTCAACCCATAATTTTTGGTTTAACTGGTGCTCATAGCTACTACACAAATCTTTTCATTTTCAAGTCCAAACTTGTTTTTGGATTGTTTGTAGATTTTTAAAAAATCATATCTACTCTGTGTTATGAGATCCACTGATATTTTCACAGAATCATTAAGTTAGAAGAGAACATATTGATTATGTAGTGTTATCCAACCCCCTGTTTTTGAGGAAATGATGTCCCAGAGACCCACTGAATTGATCCAGGTCACATAGCCAGTTATGCCAAAGTAGGACCAGGACCTGAGTCTTTTAACTCCTACTCCAAGATTCTTTTTAATTTCACTACTGATATGAAAGTGCTATCAATTTCATTGGCCAGTTCTATAGGTTATTCAATGACTAGCTCAGATTTGCTTGACAACCTGATAATACCAACTGTCAGTACTCCAGTGTATTTCTCCTTTTAACATTTAGTATTGGCGAGAGACTTTGGATTTAAAAGTGTTTCATGAACCCCAAATCATAAATATAAAAATATTTATAGCAGCTCTTTTTGTTGTGGCAAAGAACTGAAAATTAACAGAGGTGCCCAACAAGGGGGGAATGGTGAACAAATTATGACTATATGGATGTAATTCAAAATATGAATGTAACAGAATACTATGGTGCCATAAGAAATAAAAAAGGGACAATTTTGGAGAAACCCGTGAAGACTTGTATGGACTGATGCAGAGTAAAGTGAACAGAACCAGGAGAACAATTTATACAATGACAACAATATAGTAAAGACAAAGAACTTTGAAAGATTTTGGAACTTTGATCAATGCAATGACCAGCTGTGATTCCAGAGAATAAGTGCTGAAGCCTGCTAATCACCTTCTGACAGAGAGGTGATGGGTTCAAGATGTGGAATGAGACATACATTTTTGGACATGGCCAATGTGGGAATTTTGTTTTACTTCACCAATCATATCTGTTACAAGGATTATTTCTTTTTTCTCTTTCCCACTGGGAAGGAAGTGGTAGGGAGAAGAGAAAATAATGGTTATTATTTGAAATATACACACACATACACACATATATAATTTTTAAAGTTATATTAAAAACCAGGTGATCATAAAATAATAGGTTATGGAGATGTCTTAAATCTCATAAATCACAAATCTGGAGCCTGAATGACTCTCAGAAGGCATGTAGCTCAATCCCCTTATTTTGCAGAAAATGACACCGAGACTGAGAGAAGACCTGCCCAAAGTCACAGGGGCAGTGAACACCAGAACAGGATTTGAACCAAGATGTTCTAATAGCACAATCAGTGTTGCTCTTTCCCCTATACCACCCAGTCTCCTGCCTTAAATTCTAACCCTGTAATTCTACAGATGAGAAAACTGAGGTCCAAAGAGGTAAAATAACTTACAGGTAATAGATAATTAAAGCTAAAATTTGAACTCAGGTTACCTGACTCCAAACACTACAATCTCTCCAAGGCACCATAACTAAACCACCCTTGGTTCATAAAAATTGTGAAGGCCATTGGCTAATTTTGATTTACAGTGGTGGAGGGATCTTTCCAGCCCCACCAACAAAATAAATCATAGGCCTTTCAAGTATTGGAAAGTATGCTATTGTTACAATTACTCTTGGTATATCCTTAAGTGTGTGCTTGGCTTCTATTCAAATGTTCTGTTTGTTTGTAGAATCTACCACGTTGTATGTCACCCACCACTCTTCCTCTTGAACAGAGATGGTCAGTTCCAAATCTACGCCCTCTATTAACACCACTTTGGGGATAGGACTCATGATTCCATGGCTCTAGAGAACTGCCAGATCAGGAAACTCCCTCTATCCAGGTAGGTTATCACCTCCTCTGAAACCATATAGAGAGTTGACTTGAATAATGAGAGGTTAATGGGCTTGCCCAAAGTCACAAAATCAGTTGGTGTCAAAGATGGAATTTGAATCCAAGTCTTCCTAACTTCGAAGCTGGCTCTCTCCCCTATGCCCCACAGCCTCTCAACAGCCCTTGGCTACTTTGATGGGTCTTTGATCTTTATTGCTGTGTATATTTCCTGCAATGATGCAGGCCACAGCTCACCTGTCACTCATCATCCTGCATGACATTGGTGCACAATCTTCCATCAGTCCTTCCTAGGTTGGCCGCGCAGCGCATTGAGAGCCTGCTCCTTGGCTTTCACCAATGGAGCACACCCCTAGGGCATCACTGGAAGAGTACTGGGGTTAAAAGATAGATTTTTTTGTTTGTTTCAGGGAGAAGCTTGGGGTCACTAAAACCCTGATGCAATCTACCCTTCTGGGTCTTCAGTGCAACCCAGGCTGCTCTATTCTTATTTAGTTTTGGACCCAGTTCCCTTCCACCTGCAGTGTCCATCCAAAGCTATCCATCCAAACATATATCATACTTTGAACGGAGAATATTCTTCATCCATTTGGTTTTTCTTATGAGGACTATTAGACTGAACCTTTTGAGTGATTATAAATTTTAATTAGCCTCTGCCATGTATTGGGGCTCCAGAGGCCATATAGGGTAGAGCCTAGGAAATTTCAGCCAGGATGCCCTAGGTATAAGTCTGGACTCAGACTGGCTGTATGACCCTGGGCAATTCACCTCCAGTCTCAGTACTCTAGTAGATTCTCTCCAAGACTAAGCTGCAGAGAAGGTGATGACTTGCATTGGTAGAGGGAATTTCCTCTTCTGGGAATTTTCTATACCAATGACATCACTGGCCCAGTTTCCATCCCCATCTCTGCTGATTCATTTAGGAGGTTCTGCAGTGTTCTGGGGCTTGATGAAATCAGCACAGCATCTTCCATAAACAGGAACATCTGGGAAAGCTCCCATCTAGAGAGACTCCTTCCTTTTGAACTCTGCTCTTAACGCACCCTATGAAAATCATAAAAGCCATCGAAAAGCACCTACTGCCTTGTATATTACTAGTCAGAGGATGGAAGGGTCCTCACAACAACCCTATGAAGGTGGGTGCTATTATTATTTCCATTTTACAGTTGAGTTAACTAACAGAGGTTAAATGATTTGGCCAGGCTCACACAGGTAGGAAATGTCCGAGGCAAGATTTGAACGCAGGTCTTCCTGACTCCAGGCCCATTGCTCTATCCACTGAGCTACCAGCTGCCTCTTCCATTTTTATTAGATTTAGACTCTGCACTTGGCATCCTCTATGACAGCCCTGTTTCATGCCTTGCATGTTATTATCAAGGACCATGGACCTAAAGCTAAAAGGTACCTCAGAGACCACTGAGTCCAAGCCCTTCATTTTATAGATGAGTCAACTAAGGCCCAGGGAGGTTACTTAAAGTCATAGTAAGCATCAGAGGCTGAATTTGAACCCAGACCCTTTAAATTGAGAGAATCACCAAACAAAGCATGATTGCATCTTTCAAGGAATCTCATTTGACAATAACGCATGCGTGGGGATACCTCATTGGAAATGAGCCTTTACATCTGTGCTTTGCTTTACCAAAACAAATCCTTTTTCATAGTCCTTTGATTAACAAGCAACAAGCAAGGTGAGATCTTGTATTCTCTCTACTTTTCAGTAATTCTGTGATTAGACAAGCCCTCTTAAACCCCTTTTAAGTCTTATAACCATAAATTACTTGGAGTTCTCTGGACCCTGGGTTAAGAACCATGAAACAAGGTGGCAGGTTCTTTTCACTGTTTTCTACCACTGTACAAAGCTAAACATTCTGATTTTACCATTTAAATGATTTTTAAAACTTTTAAAACTCTTTCAAACTCAACCTCTTGGGCATATCAGAATCTAAGGAAGTGTTGACTCTAAATTCATGTCACTCTCCTTTTTCCACTCCTCAGCAGCTACAGAGAGCTTTCTAGAAACCTGTAGGAGGCATTCAGAAATGGATGACTTAAGTCTAAGGAGATTCTCAAATGTTCAGGTAACTTAAACCAGTCCCAGAGAATGAAAAGCTGCCTTCTAAACAACCACTTGTCTGCACTGACAGGAAGAGCAAAGGAAGCTCAAATGTTTTCCATGAAGTGAGAATTCAAACAGCTTGAAAGGTTCGGGTTGTATCCAAAGCTACTTTCCCCCTTTGATCTGTGCTCCAGACCCTGGACATCACAGACCCCAGAGGTCAAGAGAGGAGAGTGTGGAGGGCAAAGCAGAAATACTATTCCACCTTGAAGTCTGAAATGTTTGCCTTTCTCCACATCTCTCCTCTTACTCCCCTTCCTTTTCAATGAAAATCTACCCCTATATACTACTTAATACAGAGTTTCCCAACCCGACCACAGAATACTTGAGAACATGAAATCTATTGATGGAAACCATACATGGTGATCTGGGGGATTTGACCTTGATTAGCTCCATTATGTAGAAATGCTCCCAGATAAAGGTGAATGAGTGAGGAAATTTTAGAGCAATATAGAGGCTTGTAATCCTAGTTTCATAGAGAATTTGCTGTAAGGAATAAGTATTGTTGATACAAAGCACAGTGCCTGGCACATAGTAGGTGATTGATAACAATAATAATAATAGTAGACTGACTGTCTATGGCTCAGGGTGGTATAGCCCTTTGTAATCCTGGGCTTGTAGGCCTGAGAATAATGACCTGGCTAAGACCAAGAATCCACATAAGTCTATTGGGTTTAGAAGAAGGGTCAACATCACAAATGCCTCTTTCTTTTTGGTGACTGGTTTGTTTCAGTTTCCATGGTCCTTCATTTTAGCCTGTCTCTCACTGAAAAACTTTTATCCTAAGTTTAGTCACAGCTGTGTCTTTTATTTATGCTCAAATAGATTAAATTCAATAAGCTTCTATTAATTACCTTCTATCTGTTAGATCCTGTGTTAGGCATGGAGATGTGAAGGCAAAAGGAAACAGTATTTGCCTTCTAGAAGTTTGCATTCCAATGAGGAGAAAAACTTGTATACAGATAAATAAATTTCATATTCATACATTTACACACACATGTATGTTTGTATATATGCACACGCGCACCCACCCACCCACACACACACACACACACACACACGCACACACACACACGCACACACACGCAGAGCTAAGTGGCACAATGGATAGAGGACCAGACCTGGAGTCAGGAAGACTCATCTTTTCGAGTTCAAATCTGACCTCAGACACTTTCTAGCTGTGTGATCCTGGCCAAGTCACTTCACCCTATTTGCCCCAGTTTCCTCAGCTGTAAAACGAGCTAGAGAAGGAAATGGCAAACCACTCTAGTATCTCTGCCGAGAAAACCCCAAAATGGGGTCATGAGTTGGACACAACTGAAAATGACTGAACAACAGAAAGTGCTTAATAAATGCTTCTTGATTGACTGACTGAAGGCTGAGAAGAAATGAAGAGTAGTGAATGACTCACTGACTAGAAGGACGATAATAATAATGACTCCCATTTATAGCACCCTTTCAGGTCTACCAATTCCTTTTATATCCATTGTGGCAGGTAAGTGGTACATTGGATAGAGTTTTAATCCTGCCTTGGGCATCTACTAGCTGTTTGACCCTGGGCAAGTCACTTAACCTCTGTTTGTCTCAGTTTCCCCATTTGTAAAATGGGCATTATAATAGCATCTACTTCACAAATGTTGATAGCATCAAATGAGCTAATATTTAAAAAAAAAAAGGTGCTTAGCACAGTGCCTGACACATAGTAGGTGCTATATAAATGTTACCTTTGCATTTAGGTGGTCTCTAGGTCCCTTCCAGATCTAAACCCTATAATCCTATGTCCAGACTCATACAGGACATATCTGTGGCAGAACTTGACCCCAGGTTTTTGTGACTCCAGGGCCAGCTCTTTATCTACAGTATCACCCTGGGAAGATAATGAGTTGTGTTTTGTACATACTGAGTTTGAAATTCCTATAGGACATCCAGGTGGAGTTGTCCAGCAGACAGCTGGAGTCATGGAACTATAGTTCAGGAGAGATAATGGTTGGACAGGTGGATGAGAGAGTGATCTAAACCGAGATAAATGAACTCATGGGAGCTTACAAGGTCACCAAGCAAGAGAGTGAAGATAGATAAAAAAAGAGAACCCAGAACAGACCAGGGTATAACCAAGCACAGGGGCAGATACATACATAGAGACACTGCGAAAGAAACTGAGGAGAGACCATTTGAAAACTAGAAGAGGCAGAGAAAGGGCAGAACCAAGAAAACTCAGAGAGAAGTGAGTATCCAGATGAATGGTACAACATTGCAGAGAGGTCAGGAAAGATGAGCTTTGAGAAAAGGCCCCCAAATGTAGCAATTAAGAGATCCCTGGTCACCAGTGGTAACTGGTAGAAAGCAGCTTTTATGGAGTAGTGGGATTGGAAGCTAGGTTTTAAAGGTTTGGGAAGCGAGCAAAGAAATAAATGTAAGCCACTAGGGGCAATGGGTGTAGGTGGGTTGTTTTCAAGGCGTTTGGCTAAGAGAGAAGTATAGAATGGTAGCTTGAGGAATGGCAGGCTCTTGGGAAAGTTTAAGGATGGAGAAGTGGGCATGTTTATAGGCAACAGGGGAAAGAGTCAGTGCATAGAGATGGAAGATCAGAGATCTTTGTCTCACCTACAATCCTTTTCCCATTCTATAGCTTATCACACTCTCCTTAGCACCTCTTTCTCCCAGGGCGGCAGCCAGACACAAAAGATCACCCCTTGCTTTATAAACCGCACCTTACCCTTCAGCCTATGCTGCTCTTTGGCTCCTCCCTTCTCATTTGGGAAGAGAAAGCCCTTCCTTTCTCCTTTTCCTGGTCTTCTTATCTTCAACTATTCACAGAAGGTGGGGTACTAGGGTTCCAGGGATCACAGTTTGGGAAATTGCCTTAACAAAACTCTTTCCCTTTTAGGTTTCCTCTGGCACTGTTTCAAGATTAATTACTTTACTCAAGAGGCTAAAAATTAAGGCCTTACTGACTGAAAAACTTTTCATCAAATGAAAGTGATTTTTTAATGATGGCTTTTAATAACAGATTATGTTTGGGTAGTAGTACCTTATGCTTACAAAGTACTTCCTACAAATGATTTCATCTAAGCCCAGGGAGACAGTGGAAAGTCCCCTGGCTCTGGAGTGAGGTGTCCCTGGTTCAAATCCTGCCCCTGATAGTTACTACTTGTGTGATGTTGGGTGAATATCTTAACATCTCTGAACCTTACTTTTCTTATCCAGGGTGCTAGAAAAACCACTTATGAAGTAAGTCAAATATCATTAAACCCATTTAAGAGATGAGAAAAATTTTACTAGCTGTGCAACCCTGGGCAAGTCACTTAACCTCAATTGCCTAAAAAAAAAAAAGATGAGAAAAATTGAGCTCAGGATAGTGAAGGGATATGCCCCAGGGTACAAGATGTTAGAATGGAAAGAGGAATAGGGACCTGCTATGAGGGCAGGAATGGAATATCATCCATTGGACCAATTGGTCCAAACCATCTCTTTTTTATTTTAAAAAAATTTTTTTTTCTATTCTTAGGCAATTCGGATTAAGTGACTTATCCAGGATCACACAGCTAGTAAGTGTCAAGTGTTTGGTCTGAGGCTGGATTTGAACTCGGGTCCTCCTGACTTCAGAGCTGGTGCTCTATCCACTGTGTCACCTGGCTGTCCCTCAAACCATCTCTTTACCTCAAGCCTCCCTCTTGGGTATGAAGAATTGCAACACACCAAATGTTTACATGCTCAGTAAAGATGGCTCCTGGACAGTTAAGGTTTATGGTTAGATAACTCATTATCTAGGCCATGGCTTACATCCTCTCCATCCCTCCTCCTCTTTCCAGCTATGGGGGAGGAGGTTTTGTGCCTCCTTGAATAGAGCTACCATTCATACCTTCCCAACACCCAACTGGGAAGAGCAGGGGGCAAATGGCATCTGGGAATAGACCCTGGGTAACGTGGGAGTGGAGAGGTATGGGAAGGACCATTAGTGGTAAACTCATTACATGCTCCATAAGAGCCATCCACGGTTCATGCTGCTTAAGAAAGGACTGTGGGGGGCTCCCAGGGAGTCAGGCAGTGGATCACTGCCCAAGTGAGAGTATTCAGTAAGAGTGAGGGCACATGATGTTGAGATACGGCATTGAGGAGAGGGGAAGTAAAGCCCATTTATGGAACAGATGCAGGGAAGGAGGAGTGGGCACAGGGTACCTGTGGTATTTGGTCCTGGGTTTCTTCTTTGTGTTTTCATCAGTATGGGCAATTTGTACCAGAATTGGGCAAATAAACTATAAGATCATAGACCTAGAATTGAAAGGAGCCTTAGAGCTTATTGAGTTCAACCTCCTCATTTGACAAATTAGGAAACTGAGGCCCACAGGTTAAATGGCTTGCCCTGAGTCACATAGGCAGCGAACTTTAGAGTCAGGATTTGAATTCAGTTCCTCCAACTCCAGAATTATAGCTCTTCCCACTGTGCAGCATGAGCCCCTATAAGTATACTTACCCTAACACCGTCAGAATTGTACTTAAGTGGAGGTTCCCTAGGGAAGCAGGACAGGCAGAGGGTATTGGGCACCCACAACAGACATTCCAGGTGTCAAAGTGGATAGAGGGTTGGAGCCAGGAAGATCGATCTCCCTGAGTTCAAATCTAGCCTCAGCCACTAGCTGTGTGACCTTAGGCAAGTCACGTAATCCTGTTTGCTCCAATTTCCTCGTCTGTAAAAATGAGCTGGAGAAGGAAAAGGTGAACCACTCCAGTATCTCTGCCAAGAAAATCCCAAATGGGGTCATGAAGAGCTGGACACAATGAAAAATGACCAAACAACAACAAAAACTGGGGTTGTGAGGATCAAATTAAATAATAATTATAAAGTGTTTAGCACAGTGCCTGGCACATAGTAAGCACTACGTAAACGTTAGCTATTACTATTTACAAAGAGCCTACTTTCACAAACTGGGGCTCTGAAGAATGACCAATGAAATTTTTCTTGCCATATAACTTCAGTGATTCAGCAAGAAGTAGAAGAAGGGGCAGCTAGGTGGCACAGTGGATAGAGCACTGGCCCTGGAGTCAAGAGGACCTGAATTCAAATCCAGTCTCAGACCACACACTTGACATTTACTAGCTGTGTGACCCTGGGCAGTCACTTAATCCCATTGCCTAGCCAAAAAAAAAGAGAAGAAGTAGAAAGAACCCTGGCTTCCTGGCCTGAGGGTCAGTGTCCAACCCCACTCCTTGCTCTCTGGTGATAACGATAATGATGATGATGATGATGATGATGATTGTTAGTTTATAGTACTTAAAAGTTTGCACAATACTATACGCACATACAATCTCATTGATCTCTACTATATATATTTGTATATATGTAATATTTATATACGGTTTGCAAAATTATATATGTATGTATGTGTATATATATATATACACACACACATACACACACACACACATATATATATGTAACATCATTGATCCCTACAACAGGTAGGGGTAATGTGAGGTAATAGTTATTATCATCCCAATTTTACATATGAGAAAACTAAGGCTGAAAGCAGTTAAGAAATTCACTTAACTGGAATCACATAGTTAGAAGGTAAATTTGAACTCAGGGAGATTAATCTTCCTGATTTCAGGCCCAGCACTCTCTCCACTATGTCATCTAGCTGCCCAGCACAACCCTGGGAGGTTGGTGCTATTATTATGCCCATTTTACAGATGAGGAAAGTGAGGAAAACAGAGGTTAAATGACTTGCCTAGGGTCACAAGCCAAATTTAAACTCAGGTCTTTCCAGGCACAATGCTAAATGCTTATCCCCTCTCCTCTAACGGCTCTTTCTGATTAAATAAAGTTTGAACTTATTTGCATTTTATTAGAATGCAACTGAAGCAGGAGTCCC
Organism: Vombatus ursinus; assembly: GCF_900497805.2. Lineage (NCBI taxonomy): Eukaryota > Metazoa > Chordata > Mammalia > Diprotodontia > Vombatidae > Vombatus > Vombatus ursinus. Next base: position 401,352 of record NW_020954267.1, read on the forward strand.
CACGGTCAGGAGCCTTCTCTATGGCTGATTTATTTTCCTACATGTCTTCCTTACCTTACTAATTCTTCATTCTTGAGTTCATTGTCATCAAATGATAAATCATGATGGAAAATCAAGAAAACTGGAATCCATTCAGATGGCAGAAGAATTTTAGTATTGTGCTCTACACTTTATAATGCCTGGCACATAGTAGGCACTTAATAAACAAATGCTTATTGACTAATTGGTTGATCATAACTTGTCTGATTGGAACTTTGGTCAATGGGACCATAACATGTTGTCCTACTACTCGGGAGACAAAATCCAGGTAAAAACACAATTTCCACCTGGCTTGACCAAGCTTTTCCTCCTGCCCTATGGCAGAATCAACCCTAATCTTTTCCCCAGTTTTGAATTACCTTCTTATCTTTCTCAATGTTTCCTACTCACTTTCACACTGTCCCTTCTTGCGGCTGTACCTGCAACAGAATTTCGGTTTCAACTGAATGATCAGAAGACCTCTTTAAGCTGCTGAAAGGGCTGGGCAAACAACAGATAAGGTTTTGCTGGACATTTGGCTGTGGGAGAATTTTAAGTGTTCTGTAAAAGTCTGTGCCTGTAGAAGAGAAATCTTTTGCTTAACCAAGGATGAGAATCTGTCCCCCTGGAAGAATCTCCTCATTGTCTCTTTGCCTACTAATCTCGCCTCCGCCCTGGCAATCCAGCACGATCCCGCCCATTCACTTCAAAGTCAGCAGAAGGGGTATGGTGCAGGAGAATAGGAGTTTTTATCCTAGAAATCCTTATCCCTGTTAATCAGGTAAATGAAAAGAATTTTCATCCTGAATCTAATGGTGAGAAAAGTTGGATTCATACCAAGAGTCAGACCTAAAGAAAAAATCTAGGGCTCTCAATCTGATGCTGATTCAATATACTTTTCAATAAGCATTATTCAACATTTTAGTGAATAGTTCAATAAACATTTATTAAAGTGCCTACTGTATGCCAAGCTCTGTGCTAGGCACTGGGGATACAAAGAAAGGCATAAGACAGTCTCTGCCCCTACAAAGCTCGAAGTCTAGAGGGAGAAGAAGACACATAAAAAGAAGCTAAAACAGGGAGGGTGTATCTGCCTTGGGGGCATGATGAAGTCCTAGAGCTGGGGTGGGAAATGATCTGAGGAGATATGAGTTACAGATTGATAAGTTTCTGGAGATCACGAAGTCTAGGAGAACAGCCAGATGGGAAATAATGAGGATTCTTTGAGCGTCCTCCTTAAATAAAAGGTCTGAGAGGAGCCACCTCTCTAACCAGAGGAATGGGGACCGTACTACACTCTGGAGGAACAAAGTCAAGGGACTCACATTTTACCGAGGGAAAATATCATTTATATTCAACTATGAAACATTTGTTTATGTGTGTAAATATTAATAAATTAATAAATTCCACAGGTAAACAAATACAATATACATGTAAAAGAAATTCCAAGGGGAAGATACAGGTCAAATGTGAAGAGCAGCTTATTAACAATAGAACAGGGAGTTCCAGAGGGCACAGTAGAAGGATTGGGAAGAGAAGGATGGGGATATTGAAGAGATGGGGCTGACATGGATAGGTATGAGGGAACATGGAATGGTGGATAGAGAAGATAGCTTTGACAGAAAGTCTACAACTCAGCTTCACATAGATGCTCACAATTCATTCTCAGGGGAATGTATGATATGAAGGAAGATGGGCTGGTCATGTGCTAAGGGCAAGAGATGGCAGGTGGCCAACCCAAAGGGCTCCAAAGTATCCTCTCAACATCAATAGAAAATTAGGAAAGCCTCCATTACATTGAATAGACCTCCTGTAGAGGGCTTATGGAAGGACAAGGAGAAGAGTCACAAGGGATGAGCAGGGACAGATTCCACATTGTTGGAGGAAACTCCCAAAATGATGAGATCCAATTGAGTACAGTATTATAGTCTTTTAGAGCTAAAAAGAACCTGGGAAATAATCTAGTTCAATGCCTCTCATTTTATAAGTGAGAAAATTTAAGACCAGAGAAGGTAAGTGACTTGTTTCAAGTTCATCCTTTCTGGTAATTAGCCACTTTATATATAGTAACTGATTGATTGAAAAGCATGTATTAAGGGGTAGCTAGGTGGCTCAATGGACAGAGTACTGCCCTGAAGTCAGAAGGACCTGAGTTCAAATCTGACCTCAGACCAAACACTTGACACTTACTAGCTGTGTGACCCTGGGCAAGTCACTTAACCCCAATTGCAAAAAAAAAAAAGCATGTATTAAGCTACATGCTAGTTACTGTGCTAAGTGACATGCATACAAAAAAGGGCAAAAATTGCATTCTAATACCTCCATTTACAACATATAAATAACTATGCACATGAAAGATAGATACAGAGTAGATGGGAAATAATTTCACGAGGGAAGACAGTAACAGCCGTAATGACAGAGAAAGCCCTCCTGAAGAATGAGGGATTCAGCTGAGACTTAAGGGCATTCACGGAAGCTTTTGAGTGGCAATGAGGAAGGAGAGAATTCCAGGCATGAGAGCTGGCCAGAGCAAAAGGAAGACAGAAGGTAGAGCTCTGTGTTTGAAGAACAGTACATAGGCCAGTGTAGCCAGACCATAGAATGGTTGGAGGGGAATAAGGAGTAAGAAGACCAGAAAGGTAGGAGGGGACATGTTATGGAGAGCTTTATATATCTTCCAAAGGATTTTCCATTTGATTCTGAAGGGAATAGGAAGCCACTAGTTTAGTGAGTAAGGAGCTGGCATGGACGGAATTTCCCTTTAGATAAATCACTTAAGCAATTAAGTGAAGGATGAAATGGAGTGGGGTGAGAGTTGAGGCAGGGACACCAACCAGAAGGCTATTGAAACAGCTCAGGGGACAGGTAATAATGGCAGCTGTATGACTGGAGAGCCTGGGTAACTAGGAGGATGAGGTTTCTCTCAACAGTAATAGGGAAGTTCAGAAGAGTGGAAGGTTTTAGGGGAGAGATAGTAGATAGAGATAGATAGGAACCAGACCTATGATTCCCTTGGTCTAAGGAACTCCTGGGTAGGAAACTCCCTCTGCCCTTGCAGGTTGTCACTGTCTTTAAAACTTAGTCTTTGCTGCTTAGAATAGTGAGAGGTCCAGTGACTTGCCCGGGGTCACATAGTATGTGTCTGAGGATTATAGAGCCCCATGTCCTCCTGATCGGAGGTCTGGGCTGTATATCTCTCCTTGCTGTCTCTCTTCCACATAGTAAATGCTTAGTAAAATCTGTTGAAATGAAATTTTATAATCCCATGGGAAGCACGACAACTTGGTATGTAGAACTCAATTTTGACCTTTTTCTTAGTGAATGTTGAGTACATATTTTGTATAAATTAGCATTGAGTTCTATGAGAACTTCAACCTCTGAACAAGTGGCTTGCTGTTTCTTCAAGGAGCAAATAGAAGGTCCTTTGGGAGATATGCAAAGCTCTTCATAACCTGTCCCCTTCTTCCCTTTCTGGTCTTCTTCCACCTCATTCCCCTCCACCCATTCTGTGGTCTGGATACCTTGGCCAATGTGCTGTTTCTCAAATTCTACAGAGAGAGGATTTCTCTCTGTGCTTTCCTTTGGTGATCTTCTTATCCACGCTGTACCCAGATAGCTCCCAAATCAATATATTCAGGCAGATCATCCCTCTGGAACTCCAAATGCTAGGGGGACAACACTTGGATGTTCTACCATTGAAATGAAATGAAACATTTCCAAAACTGGAGTGCCCCCTCCTTTTTTCCATCCCTTTTTCAGCTTCTGGCACTACCATCCTCCAAGTCAAGTTGTGTCAACACGCATTTATTACATGCTTACTATATGCTAGGCACTGCACTTAATGCTGGGGATACAAAAAAAAAAGACAGAAACAATCCCTTTTCCTCAAAGATCTCATAGTCTTATGTGAGAGACAACATGCAAACAACAAAATACAAACAAGATACACACAGGATAAGTTGGAGATAATCTCTAGGGGAGGAATTAACATTAAGGAGGACCAGGAAAGGTTTCTTGCAGAAGGTGGGATTTTAACTGAATTTTGAAGTAAGTTAGGGAAGCCTGAAAGCAAAAATGAAAAGGGAGAGTATTCTAAGCATGGGGGACATGCAGTGGAAAATGCATGGGGTTGAAAGATGGAATGTCTTGTGTGAGGACAGCATTATCGGATAACAGAATACATTGGTTGGTCAGTAAATAAACATTTACTAAGCACCTACTAGGTGTCAGGCACTGTGCTAATCTCTGGGGATACAAAGACAGACAAAAGATAGTCCCTATTCTTAAGGACCTCACAGCCTAATGAGAAAAACAACTTGCAAGCAAATATATACAAAAAGATATATTCAAATAGATTAAAAAAAATAATCAACAGAGAAAAGCACTAAGAGAGATTGCGAAAGACTTCCTGTAGAAGGTGGGATTTTAGTTGGGATTTGAAGGAAGCCAGGGAAGCTAGGAGGAAGTGCTGAGGAAGGAAAGCATTCCAGTTGTGGGAGACAGTGAAAACCTTCCTATACAGTCTTAGACGGTTGCCTAGAGCATTAAGTGAATTTTTTTTTTGGGGGGGGAAAGGCATGGGGTTAAGTGACTTGCCTAGGGTCACACAGCTAGTAAATGCCAAGTGTCTGAGGTTGGATTTGAACTCAGGTCCTCCTGACTCCAGGGCCAGGGCTCTAACCAATGCGCCACCTAGCTGCTCCACATTGAGTAATTAAGTAAGTGACACACCCAGTGTATGTCAGAGGTGGTACTTGAACCTAGGTCTTCCTGGTTTCCATGCTGGCTCTCTACTACTCTGCCATGGTGCCCATTACCTTAATAGTAACTAAGATTTGTACAATGTTTTGACATATGTAAAGCACTTTAAAGATAATAACTCTTTGTTATTGCAAAGCATGTTACAGATTTTATTATTCCCATTTTCTAGAAATGGGAGCAATTTGAAAAAGAATGTTAACTCTGAAGAGATAGGTTATTGTAGTGGATGGAGTCCTAGACCCAGAATCAGGAAAACCTATCAAATCCTGCCTGACAAATTCATTGTGTAACCTAGTGACCTCTTTGTTTCTCAGTTTGCTCATTTGTAAAAAAATAAATAAATAAATAAAAATAAAATAAAAATCAAAGGGACCTAATTAATGACTCCTGTCTCAAAATCTATAATCCTAAGTCAGCTATGGTGCAAAATCTGCCTCTGCTCCCCTGTGTGACTTTGGACAAGTTTATTAAGTTCGATAGACAACAGTTTCCTCACTGAGAGAGTCAGGAAGGTTTGTATGAATAGAGTGAAATAAGAAAAGTTTATGTAATAGCAACAACATTGTCATCAGTCAGTAAACATTGTGAAGGCAAAACAACCTTGAAAGACTTAAGAACTCTGATCCACAAAATAACCGAAGGATCCATGCTACTCATGGCCATCACAGAGGTGGTAGACTAGGTGCAAATTGAGACACTTTTTTTTTTTTGGATGTGGCCAACATGGGAATTTGTTTGGCTTGATTAAGTACATTTTTTTTACAAGAGTTTTGCTTTTCTTTTTCTTTTTCTTTTCAATAGGGGAGGAGATTAGGAAGAAAAGAAAGCAGACTTTTGTCAATTAAAACAAATCTAATTTTAAAAAATCACAGGTTGAACCAGACACATAGCTCTGTATCTGAGTGATAAAGTAATTTGCATATGGTGATATAATTACTAAGTATCAGAATTCAGATTTGAACCTGTCCCTCTGATGCCAGGACTCTTTCAGGAATTTTTTTAATCAAACAAGAGAAGAATGATGGGAATAGAAGATTAAAGGGTTAACACAAGACTTCTTTTTTTAAGATAGGGGAGATTGGAATTAAATGTATCTGCATTAATCTCATATTCCACCCATCCCCAAGAATGTGAGTTCCTTGAAGGCAAAGATTTTGTTATTTAAAAAAGTCTTTGTATTCCCCATACCAAGCACGGTGCACTGGACATAGTAGATACTACATATTTCTTGACTAATTAAATGAGATATTACATGAAGATATATATGTACAAACATATATATTTTAGGCTTAAGATCAGTATTCTCAATTTTTCCTATTTTTCTTCTCTTGTTAGCAGTTGTAAATCCTTCTGGATCATTCACAGAAATGTTGGAAAGAATGTCTCCCTTGATGTTCTAAAAAGCAGTGCCTTGGAAAGATACCTGCATAGTCATTCAGTCACCACAGTGTAGCACTACAGAAAGAGGACTGAGGTTCGAGCCAGGGTACTGAGATTCTAGTCTGGGCTCTGCCACAAACAAGCTGTTTAGATAAGCCCCTCTCTGGAACTCACATCCCTCATCAGTACCATGGGATATACCAACAATATATGTACTACATGATTGTGGGGAAGGAGATGCTAAAGTGCCATATTAATACAAGTTACTTCACATGAAAAGTGGTATGATAAGGGCATACACTGTAGGGGCATGGTATCCACATCTGGAAAGCCAGAAGCAGAGATGTGAGGGGAATGCAGGTTTGCCAGCGTGGGACCCTGGCCAAAACAGAGGTCCCAGGAGTAACTCAATGGGAAAAGAGGGCCAACATGGTAGAAGGCTATTCCAGGGTAAGCAGGCTGCAGGGACTAATGGATGTTCCAGGGGCATCACGGTGGCACAGTCCAGAAAGTCAGGAGCAGACCTGGGAGGGGAAAAATTATTTGCATTTCCAGGGACTCAGAGATCAGGGAGCTAAAATTCAATTCAATAAGCATTTATTTGGCACCAACTATGTACAAGGCATTGTGCTAAGTGCTGGGGAAACAAAAAGAGGTAAAAAACAGTCTTTGCCCTCAAGGAGTTCACAATCTAAAGGGGGGGACAACAGTAAACAAATACAGACAAACAAACTAAGTAAAGAATAAATAGGAAATAATTAACAGGAAAGGCACTAAGATTAAGAGGGGATGGGAAAAGAAAAGCCTTCCTATAAAACATGGGACTTCAGTTGGGACTTAAAGGAAGCCATGAGTTAGAGATCAGGAAAGAGAGTGTTCCCAGAGCTGAGAGATAGACAGCCTTTTTCGTGGAAAAGTCAGGAGGCCAGTGTCACTGGATCAAAGAGGATGTGTTAGGGAGTAAGGTGTAAGAAGATTAGAAAGGTAGGAGGGGGCTGGGTTATGAAAGGCTTCGAATGCCAAACAGAGAATTTTGTATTTGCTCCTGGACATAATAGTGAGCCACTAAAGTTTATTGAGTGGGTGGAGGGTGTGGCATGATTCGATTCCTGTTTTAGGAAAATCACTTTAGTGGCTGAATGGAGGATGGGTTGGAGTGGGGAGAGACTTGAAGCAGGAAAGTGCTTACTCTAAATTCTGATATCTTCTGGTATGCTTCATTCTCCTACCATCTTAGGATGAGGCTATAGGCTGGCCCCCAACCACCATGGTCATCATCTACAACTGCTAGGGTGTCAGAACCAGAAGATATCCTGAGCCTCGAAGAAGTCAAAAGGTTGTAAGGAAAGTGATTCAGATCTAAAGCCATTCTAAGGTAAACTCATCAGAGATCCGAAACCTCAGAGTCATTCTTGCCTATCACCCTTCAGCAAGCTCTTCACAATCTGGTCCTTTCCTACCTTTATAATCTTATGCCTTACACTTTATGCCCTACAGGAAGCTGGGTGGTGAAGTGGAGTCTGCAGGCAGGAAGACCCAAGTTAAATCCTCTCTCAGGTACGCACTAGCTGTGTGACCCTGGGCAAGTTACTTAACCTCTGTTTGCCTCAGTTTCCTCAGCTGTAAAATGTAAAATGTGAAAACAGCATCCAGCTTGCAGGGTTGTTGTAAGGATCAAATGTGATATTTGTAAAATGCTTAGCACAATGCCTGACACATAGTAGGTGCTTCATAAATATTTGTTTGACTTCTCTTGACCGGATTCAACTTCAATAGCCAATCAGCTGTCAAATCTTACAGATTCTATCTCTACAAAAATCTCTTACATTTGGAGTAGCAGGAAGAAATACAGCCAAAGCTCCACCCCACACCTATTCCACACAAATCTAAAAATGTACCAGATGGAATTCTGATCAGGAAATTCAAGGAAAAAAATGCACAAGTGATGGTTTTCCAAGCTAGGCCAGGAAAGAGAGAGAGAGAGAAGTCAATGGACACTAGGATGGGTTCTAGCCAGGAACTTAGAGAAGAGGGGCTGTATGCCAAGATCAAGAAAAGTCACAATTCTAGCACTGAGGGACCCAAATCTTTGCAGAGTGCAGAAACGGGTGCCAACTGGGAGCTCTATCACTCACTTCTCAGTTCCAGGTCACAGATCCAGAATGAGACTGAGAAACAGATTTAGACTTAGGATGGTGATCCAAGATGAGATGCTGTCAGGGGCTCTAGACTGTGTACTGGACAAAAAGCAAGTTCAGAAGCAAGCAACAGCTGAGTAGCTTAGACCCTAGGAGTGGAGCAGGGTCTCAGTTCAATCTCTAGCCCAATCTGAAGCCCACAGTACAATAAACAGGGCAGGAACCCCAGACCAAAATGAAGCCTACAATTCTGTCATTTTGAGTTAGCAGAGCATTTTAGCTGGTTGATAGTATCCAGCAGCAATCTACTAGAACTTCAACTAAACCAAGCCCACAAGTGTATTAATCAGACCCAAAACAACGTCAGGAACTTACATGACAGCTCAGGAGGGCAGTGCTCAGTTTCCTCCCTGGATCATCCCATTGTGGGCTTCCTGAAAGCTTTTATCCCCCAACAGAATGTAAGTTTCTTGAGGGCAACATTTTTTTTTTCATTTTTGTCTTTGCATCCCCAGTATCTTATGCCTAGCAAATACCAGTCTGAGCTATCTCTAAGATCCTGGAATAATACCATCCCCTATACCTTGAGAAAGCAGCAAAAGGACACAAAATAAGACTAATCATGGCCTAGCCATTCTCCCCAGAAGTGCACAGATCTTGGCCCTAATACAAAGTTCAAAGTCAAGAAATAGGATAGAGGAATTAGGGAGAAAAAAAGAACCTCACCATGAAAAGCTATTATGGTGACCAAGATGCTTAAGCCACAAACCCAGAAGAAAAGAATAACTTAAAAACATCTACAAGCAAAAACTTAAAGACAAACATAACTTTGTCACAAGTTCAGCTAAAATTCCTGGAAGAGAAGAAGCAAGAGTGGGCTTTTTTAAAAAATTGTTTTATAAATGAAATGAAAGTGATAGAGGAGAATTTTTTTTTAAAGAAATGAAAATTGTGGGGTAAAGAATTGGAAGAGGATTTGTATGAACTGATGCAGAGTGAAGTGAGCAGAACCAGGAAAACAATTATACAATAATTGTAAAGACAAACTACTCTGAAAAATTTAGGAACTCTGATTAACACAATGATCAATCATGATTCCAGAGGATTCATGATGAAACATATTACTCACCTCCTGATAGAGGGGTGAAGGACTCAGTGCAGAATGAGTTATTTTTTGGACTTGGGTGATGCAAGAGCTTGTTTTGCTTGACAATACATATTCGTAACAGGATTTTCCCCACCCTTTTCTTTCTCAATCGATAGTGGGGTGGGAGTGGGAGGGAGAGAAGGTGGATTTTTGTTGACTGAAAAAAAATTTCAATTAAAAAAATTTCAAACATCCACCCCCTTCTCTCTATTCTCAAGAACATCACCCTCAATACCTCTCATTTAGTAATATTCAGTCTGGAATATGGCGATTGACTTCCTAGTTTTCACTCACTACTCTCTCCAGAGCTGATAAATTAATGTTTCTAAGATACATGTAACTCCTCTAAATTTTAATTGTTTTTTTTTTTGTTGACTCTAGCGACAAAATGCAAACTCCTCATATGGCATTTAAAGCTTCTTATAGTCTCATTACAACATATCTTTCAAGACTTCTTTCATATTAGCTTTCCTTTTATATAGTCAACATTTTGTCCTACCGGCTAATCCTTATTTTACCCATCTCTGGATCTGTGCATAAACTCTCTTCTCACCTCTACCTTTTAGACTAGCACTAAGTTTTGTCAAGAACCAATTTAGTTGACCACAGCTTCTCCGTGAAGCCTTTTTCAATTCTTCTGGTCCTTAGCATTACCCAAATTATCCTTATCTGTGTACATGTCATTAAGGAATTGTATGATAAGGAAAGATGAGCTGGTCCTAAGGCAAGGGCGAGAGATGACAAATTGATAGGGATACTCTATGTTAAGAGAAAATGAAGAATGTCTCCTAAAATTGGGTGGACCCCCTGTGCTGAATTTATGGAAGGATAAGAGTCACTCTGGATAGACAGGGGTATGAACGATCTAAGATCTTCATTGTTGGCAGAAAATTCCGAAAGGTTGAAATCACAGATCCATTTGTGTATACAGATTTTATCCCCAAACAGAATGTAAGTTTCTTGAGGGCAACATTTTTTTTTTCATTTTTGTCTTTGCATCCCCAGTGTCTTATGCCTAGTAAATACTAAATAAATTTTTGTTGAAAAGAATTCTTTGTTATGTGGAATGGCTCTTAGGAGGGGGAAGGAGAAATGATATGGGTAGATACCATATAAAAATATATTAAAATTTTTTTTTATTGAACTGAATATTTAACTACCAAAAAAAAGAGAAAAAAGTATTTTAGCTTCTGAATGGGTGCTTAGAGAGTACATTGATTACTTTTCTCTATAATATTTATATAATGTGTTAATATTAAATATGTAATTGATGAAATTAATAATTAATATGTAATTAATTATAAAATATTTATATAATCTGTTGATTTGTTAATCCATTCAACTTGAATTCATTTAAGGCTTATTATGTGCCAGGCTCTGTACTTGTAATCAGGGAAAGAAAAGAAAGAAACAGGTCCCTGCCTTTGGAGGGCTTATATTCTTTTAGGGACTGGGGGTGAGATGGAGATGGACAGCATTTTCACATATAAGTAAATACAAAATATATACAAAGTAGTTCTGGAGAGGGAGGGCATTAATAACTGCAGAGACTGGGACAGGTCTATTGCACCAAACTGAGGTACTTGAGCTGAACCTGGAAGAAAGCTGGGGATTCTAATAGGTGGAGGTGAGGAAAGATTGCATTCCACAGATGCAAAAGCCTGAGATGGGAGATGAAATGTCCATATGGGGAATAGCAAAGTAGAGCAGTTTGAATGGAATGTAGATTGCTTGAAGGCAATTAATGTACTCTAAACCAGGAAAGATAGGCTGAAGCCAGATTGTAGAGCGCTTAGTCTGTATTTTTTCCTACAGGCAATACAAAACTGAAACTAGGAATGACTTGGTCAGATCTGTTCTTTAGTATACCAAAAGCCAAAAAAATACATCTTCATTAGGCATTATCTTAGATGCAAGTTTAAACCTTCTCTTTCATGGTTTGGCAAAATATGATTCAAGCATATTAAATGGAGGTATTACCACCCTAAAAGAGTGAAATAACTTCAACCCACGAATTTTTTTCAGGCTGTGCCTAAAGATGCAAACCTAAAAATGCAACTGGGCAGCTAGGTGGGGAAGTGGATGGAGCACTAGGCCTAGAGTCAGGAAGACTTATCTTCCTGAGTTCAAATCTGGCCTCACTCACTTACTAGCTGCGTGACCCTGGACAAGTTACTTACCTCAGTTTCCTTATCTGTAAAATGAGCTGTAGAAGGAAATGGCAAACCACTCCACTATCTTTGCCAAGAATACTCCAGATGGGGTCTTAAAGAGTTGGACACGACTGAAATAATTGAACAACAATAAAATGCAACTTTAAAAAATCAAATAGGATCTCAGAATAGTTACTCACTACTTTTGCCCATTTCAACAAATATAGCAGCAGCTCACTGGCTATTTCATATGTCACTTAACCTCTTTGGACTTAATAGCTTCATTTGTAAATTTCAGACAGTGATACCTTACCATCCTTAAGGCAAGGGGCTAGACCAGATGTTTCCCTCAGGGGTCCCTCCCAGCTCCAACTTCTATAATTTATGTGGTGTCAAGAAGGCAAGTTAATCTAACAGATGTCTAGAAATAAAAGACAAAGATTCTGAATGTATGAGTCCAGAATCAAATCAATCAAGTCAATCAAGTCCAGAATCAAGAGACATTATGACATCCTTCTTGATAAGAAAACATACAACTGGGAAATACCAGCAATAATTTGCTCCTTTAAAATAAATTAGGAAAAAGCATCAAAACAATCCAAAGTGTATACTGTGAACTTATAATGACTAAGCTTGGCCCAAAAGAAGAGATTTAAGAAGATAACTTTCACCCAACTCTCCATCCCCTTTCTTTTCAGAGACGGGGGAATATCAACATTTATATGCGTATGTGTGTATGCGTGTGTATGTATATGCACACATACACACAAATGACTTTTTTGGATATGTTGATTAGTTTTCTTGAATTGTTTTTCCCCTTTTTTTTACCCCCCTGAGAGGAGGAAGGGGAAGGAGAGAGAATCATTGGGGAAATGTAGGTTTTGTAAAAGCAAAAGATGGCAATAACATTTGTTTATTTTAAATTTCAAACAATGAAATTTCAAAATTTCAAAAAATAAAAAATTTATTTTTCTATTTTTGAGGTATTACGTGACAGCTTTTCCACCAACCAATTTTATGTATTTTATGCATCCCACCTGGCCATAGAAACATCTATCTAGAGTATGTTATATGTAAATGGAGAAGCTTTGTCAGTGTAAATTCTTTATTGGATAATGGATAGCCCGGACAATGGTAGAGGAAGGGGCATAGATAGGTGTGGTGATTGGTAGGAATTAAATGGAGAGATGTTACAATGAGAAGAAACTGGAGAATTTTTAGGTTGATTGAAAGTGAGGATAGGAACCAACACGACAATTTAGGGAATTTGAGCCAGAATCGTTAAGTGAGCAAAAACTGATAAGGGGATTCTGGAGTGTGGAGCCCAGACAGGATAGCTAGTTTGGGAAATCAGAGACTTCCTGGAACTAAAGCCATCACCCTGAATCCTGGAGTCATACCCGAAAAAGCTTCCATAAAAGCCCTCAAATACCAAGAGCTGAGGAAACTAACCTAGGAGGGTAAAGTGAGAGTATCACAGATGCAGAGTTGAAAGGAAGACCATGATGTCCCACTCATGCATTTTATAGATGAGGGAACTGAGGCACAGGAAAGCTAAATGACCAAGGTCACATGGGTGGTAAATAGCAGAAATAGGATTCTAACCCAGGTCCTCTGACTACAAACCTGATATTCCTTCCTTCTCTAGGTCTATGAGCCTTCTAATCCTTTCTGGTCTCCTATACCACAAATAAGTTGTGTACTTTTAATTGACCTACCTGTATAGACACAGTGCTAAGTGCCAGGAATGCAAAAACAAAAACAAAAACAAAAACAAAAATGTAAAAGACAGTCCCTGCCCTCAAGGAATTTATAGTTTAATGGGAAAGACAAAGCAAGCAATTTGTAGGATAGATAGGAAATAATTAACAGAGGGAAGGCACTGGAGTTAAGAGGGGTTAGGGAAGGCTTCCTGTATGAGATGGGATTTCAGTTGGTACTTAAAAGAATCCAGGGAGGTCAGTAGTTGGAGTGGAGGAGGGAGAGTATTCCAGGCATGGGGGACAGTCAGAGAAAGGCCAGAGCTGAGAGATGGAGGGTCTTGTTTGTGGAACAGCCAGGAGAACAGTGTTATTGGACCAAAGAGAAAGGTGGTGTTGTTTTCCAAGAGGAACAATGACATTACAATATTGGGGTAATATTGTATAGTGGGTGATGGGTGTTGTCTTGACTTGCAACAACTGGATTTGATCGAGGCAGAGTTGTGGGAAGTGGTCAGCCTCACTCTCTTTTCCAGAGTCTCCAAAGTCCAGTGGCAGGACAAAAGTAAAGACAACTGTGGGTGGTCCTGGATGAAATTGATGACCTTGGAATCTTCATTGTCTTACCAAGTTCGAAGCTCTCTGCAGCACCTGCTTCAGCCTTGTTGATGGCCATTGAAACAAACTGTTCTCATCTGCCCATCCTGCCGGAAAAGTCTTTGCATGCTTGGGGCAGACATCCCCCTAACTCACCAAAGGGATTGAGGCTTGTTGGCTACCTTCAACCTGGTTGAGCCAGTCTGCCGAGATGGTTTTGCTAGGGTTTGACTGCTGCTTATGCCACAGCTTCTTGGAGCCATAGGTGAAAGCTAGGGGATAGTTGGACACCAAAGGTGCATTGAACAGACCTGAAAAAGGTTTGGCAAGTGATTGGAAAGATAGGAGAGAGCTTCGAATGTCAAACAGAGGATTTTGTATTTGATCCTAGAGGCAATAGGAAACCACCGGAATTTACTGAGGTGGGAGGGGTGTGTGTGACATGCTCAGATCTATGCTTTAGGAAAATCATTTGTGGCTGAATAGAGAATGGACTAGAGTGGGGAGATCTGACACAGGCAGATTCACCAGCAGGGCACTGGGATAGTCCAGGTGTGAGGTGATGCAAACATATGAGGGGGGCAGGGTGACAGCGTCAGAGGAGAAATGGGAGTATATTTGAGAGATGCTGCAGAGGTGAAATTGGTTGATCTTGGTAACAGACTGGATATGGGGGATGAGATAGTGAGGAGTCCAAGATGACTCCTAGATTGTGAGCTTGAGGGATGGGAGGATGGTGTTTCCCTCTATAGTAACAGGGCAGGTAGGAGTGGTTTTAGGGTTAAGGGGGAAAGATGAGTTCTGTTTTGGACATTTTGAGTTTAAGATATCTATGGGACATACGGTTTGAGATGTCTGAAAGGCAGTTAGAGATGTGAGATTGGGGGTCAGCAGAGAGATTGGGGCGGGAAAGGTAGATTTGAGAATCATCTGCAAAAAGATGTTAATTAAATCCATGGGAGCTGATGATAAGAAGTATAGCGGGAGAAAAGAAGAAGGCCCAGGACAGAACCCAGACAGACACCTGTGGTTAGAGGGTGTGATGTGGAACAGGATCCAGCAGAGGAAATAGGAGCCGTCAGACAGCTAGGAGGAGAACCAGGAGAGAGGGTGTTCTGAAAACCTAGAGTAAAGAAAGTATTAAAGTATTAAAGAGGAGAGATCAACAGTGTCAAAGCCGCAGAGAGGTCGAGAAGGATGAGGATGGAGAAAAGGTCATTAGATTTGACAACTCATTGATGACTGGTAACTTTGGAGAGAGCAGCTTTGGTGGAACAATAAGGCTGGAAGCTGGATAGTAAGGGGTTAAGAAGAGAGTGAGAGCAGAGAAAGTGATGGCATTTTCAGGAGTTTAGGCACAAAGGGCAGAAGAGAAGTAGGAGGATGGATAGTTAGCAGGGATTGAAGGAAGAATTCACACATTGAAAGAACCCTCTGCTCCTGAGATCTCTCCCTCTGATTGACTGGCTCCTTCCAGAAGTGGCTCCATGTAAGGAGGGTGCCCAGACCAGCCACTCCTTCTTTCCTCTTCAGGCTGCCCTCTAGACTTTCTCTATAGTACCAGTCCAAGAACCACCCCTCTTTTCCAATTCCTTTTAAGTTCTATTTTCTTTCATTAGAATGTAAGCTCCTTGAAGGCAGGGACTGTCTTTCTTTTTTCTTGTTTTCCCAGGGCTTAGCACATTGCAGGGACTTAATAATACCCATCAACTGACTGACTTAACATCACACTGGTGACCTGTGGTCCTCTTAAAGCAGCTAAGATCTCTTTTCAGACAAATTATGAGCTAACCACGTATCCTTGATTTTGGAGTTG
The DNA here is from genome assembly GCF_900497805.2 of Vombatus ursinus. NCBI lineage: Eukaryota > Metazoa > Chordata > Mammalia > Diprotodontia > Vombatidae > Vombatus > Vombatus ursinus. The sequence goes on from NW_020954267.1 coordinate 417,062, forward strand.
TGAAGCTGATTTTCTGAAGGTTGATTTTGCTTAATCAAAAAAAAATTAATTAAAAAAAAGCTGATTTTCTCCTCAATGTGGACTTTAAGCCCCCCCCCCCAAATCAGTTATAGAGAAAAATTTGCCTCCTAAAACTTATTGTTTTTCAATAGAATTGCTTGCCTTTAAGGCTGATGGAGCACTTTACCTACTATCTCATTTAATCATGGAATGCTGGAATTCAAAGGAAACATAGGCCAATACACTCATTTTGTAGAACTACCTACTCATCATGAAGGGATGACTGTTAAGTAGGCTTTTAGCTTCGTGTTAGGAGCTATTTCTAATAATGAGAGCTATTTAACAATGGAATAATAGAGAACATTTCTATAGTGCAAAGGAATTCACAATATTATCTCATCTGATCCTCGCAACAACCCTGAGCTACAGATGTTCTTTACTGTTCCCATTTTACAGATGAGAAAAGAGGCAGACATTGAATGACTTACCCAGGGGGCAGTGAACTCCCCTATCTCTGGACTAAATCCAAGAATCTGAAAGCATAGTGACCTTCAAAGTAGTCCAGTTCAATCCTCTCGTTTTCACTGATGAAGAAATTAAGGCCTCAAAAGAACAAATTGTTTGCCTGTGGCCACAGAGCCTTACCATCTTGATTAGTGATTGCCTTTCCCAGACTACCATTTTCTGGAAAGTTCCCAAGTCAGGTATCTCACTCCTTCCTGGAGGGAACCACCTCTTCCATAACTACTCTTTTCTTTCCCTTCCCACCTTTCACATCAGGAGCTGTTCAGGAAAAATCCAAGATTGAATCAACTCAGATATTATTCCCCGCTGGGTTGCTCTAATTAATCCACTCCCCTACTTAAAATTCCCATTACTTTCCATCTTAAAATACTCCTTGTGGGGCACCACTCCTCTCTTTGTGTGGTCTTCTCTATTAGAATGCAAGTTCCCTGAGGGCATTGTCTTTGCTTTTGTATTTGTGTTCCAGATTTTAGCTAGCGCTAAGCTAGCACCCAGACTAGCACTCCTAACAGGCTCTCACTCAATGCTTTTTCATTCATTTACTTGCTTATTAAGAAGTAGAGCTAGGATTCTAACCCAGGTCTTTTGAGCCCTACTGTCTTACTCTTTCCACTACATCATGCTTTCCTCAAGCAGATTATCCAAGAAGGCTGCATGATCAGCTGCACAACTGAGTAGGAAGTTGCAATATTCAAACTATACAATTTGAAGTTTATGAATGTTTGCAATGTTCTCCAAAGAGAGTAAGAACACCGAACTTGGAATCAAAAGATGCCTTCTCTTCATGTTCTAGCTTCACTTATTACTCATTCCATGAATTTGGACAAATCATTTCATTTCTCAGAATTGATTTTTTTTTTCTCAGCAGGGTTAATTGAGGATGTTGATTGATTTAGTCATAGGACCTGCCAGCCCTGCTACTTACTATGTGACCTTGCTTTGGGCCTCTTTGGATCTCAGTTTACTCCTTTGTAAAATGGGAGAGGGCAGTCAGATGGCACAGTGGGTAGAGCACTTAGGCTTGGAATCAGGAAGACTCATCTTTCTGAGTTCAAATCTGGCCTCACACACTTACTAGCTGTGTGACCCTGGGCAAGTCACTTAATTCTGTTTGCCTCAGTTTTTCATCTGTAAAATGAGCTGGAGAAGGAAATGGCAAACCACTCCAGTATCTCTGCAAAGAAAACTCCAAATGGGGTCATGAAGAGTCAGACATGACTGAAACAACTGGACAACAACAAAATGGGAGAACTGAAACAGTGTCTGGCACACAGTAGGTACTTAATAAATGTTGACTGATTTTTAAGGCTTCTCCCAGCTATAAGTCCATAACTGGAAATGGTCAAAGCATTTTTTTCTTATGAGAATGAAAAAAAAATGTATGAAAAAGACTTTGTAAACATAAAGTCACTTAGGAATCTGGTTCTGTGGAAAGAGTTACAGACCAACTGGATAGCTTTGAAAGTTACACGTTGAACATGGTTACTGTCAGGTGGTTCGTGGGGTGAGGTTATTGCTTCAATGGTCCTGAGTGAGCTGTAGCTGGAGGACTCTGTTTCATACCTGAATGGCACTATGAAGGAGGAGCTTGGCAATGAGGATACAATTGCATCTAATATATAGTCCCAGTTATTTGTAGTTGGGTGTCCTTGAAGGTCAAATGAGTAAAGGACAACCAATGGTGGTTAACCCTATGACTTAATGCTGGTCCCTTGGCCTCATGGGAGGATGACCAACTTTTAAATCAGGCACTTGACAAACCACATCAAGGTCAGATATATTCAGTCACCTCTAAAGGGTTGGCCTTTTTTTTTAGTTGGTTTGTATACTAATAATTACTCATAGACTCAAGTTAGACTGTGTCCTTTTCAATGAGGCTGGGAGAATTTGTTCTGGAGACAGGTGCCATGGGATGGGACACCCAATGAGATGCTACTCCACGATATTTGCCACTGTAACCAACCATCACCCGAGTGGATGGCACACCACTATTTTAAATGAGTTAGTCAACTAGCATTTTCTGGGTGCCTACTATGTGGTAGGCACTGTGCTAAGCACTGAGATTACAAAGAAAGGCAAAAGACGGTCCCTGCCCTCGAGGAGCTTCCAGTCTAATGGGGAAGGCAATATCCAAACCACTATGTACCAACAAGATTTACAGAGGATAAATTGGAGATAATCTCAAGGGGGAAGGCACTAGCACTAAGGGGACCTGGGAAAGGCTTTTTGTGGAAAGTAAGACTTGAGCTGAGACTTGATGGAATCTAGGCAAGCTTGGAGGTGGAGAAGAGGAGAGACAGCCAGGGAAGATGTTCGGTCAAGAGGTGGAGTATCTTATGAAACAGCAAGATCGGTGTCACAGATCAGAGAAGTGGGGGAAAGGAATAAGATGTAAAAAGACTGAAAAGGTAGGAAAGGTCCAGGTTATAAAGGACTTAAAAGACCCCAGACAGGGTTTTCTATGTGACCCTAGAGTAGCCACTGAAGTTTATTGAGTGGGGTTTTAGTGAATCCGACTTTTCCAGCTACACGTCTACTGTTTGAGGATAAGCCTCAGCTTAGCTGTAGGGAGATGAAGTTTTTGGCCGTAACAACCTGGCCAAGTTGTTGCAGAGAAGTTGAAATCTGTGCTGGTGAAGGGAGCAGACAAATTGACACAATCACACAATCACAGAGTAATAACCTTTATGAGTTTACACACAGACACCCCAGGAGTGTCAATGTGGTGTTGTTTTTTTCCCCTGACTTTGGAAAATCTTTTTTTTTTTTAACTTAAAGTTAAGTTAAAGTTAAACTTTAACTTAAAGTTAAGGATAATCTACTGCCACCCTATGTTAAGCTATAGTTTGGTGATAATTTTGGCATGTGTTAACAGGCAATGACATCATATGGAAGTGAGAAATGTGTCTCAGGTTACCCTAGAAATTGACTTAAGCTTCAGAGAGGATTAGGGGCCAAACTTCTGCTAAGTGTGGAAATACCATTGCCTCGAAATCAAAGGTAACAGGGAGAGCCTGGCAGGTAACTGTCAACAGGTAAGGGAAGGAGGTCCATGAAGGAGGCCCGAGTCAGGATTAAATTCTTCTAGCTTTATTTTTATTTCAGGTTAAAGGGTCAGGCAGAAAAGCAATCCCCAGTGGTCTTTATTTACAGTTATTAGTGGCACAGTTGCTGGAGCATTGAGAGGAAGAAGGATGGGGCAGGGCAGCTCCCCATCTCAGGGCTTGGTTTGATGACAGACTGAGGTCCTTAAATTGACCTGAGGGAAAGCTTTGAGAATGCTCCTCTCTCAGCCCCTCACAACAGGGCACTCTTATAAATGAAAATTAATGTTTAGAAGCACAACATGAAGCACTTGAAAAGTGCTCACAGCCCCTCTCAGAACTCACACTCAAGGAAAATGCATCTTGATTCTTCACTTCCTCTGCCACCTGAAAGTATTTCTCACTTCCCCAGCTGTGGCTTTGAAAGGATTGCTAGACCTGAATAAATGAATCCAAGAGGTACAAGTGCTGGCTTTGCAGTGTTCTCGTGCACTTTTGTCAAACACACAAAAATCATGATATTTTTTACCATTTCACTCAAATTTTCAAGCTGCCACAGCATACATAAGTGTCCTAGCTGACACTCCCCCAGCGTTGACGATTCAAGAGAAGCAGGAAAAGCCTGGGTTCTCACATTCTAATTGTCCATTTCTTAACGGTGATGATGAAAAATGTCCATCTTGGCAAATTTGAGATTATTAAAGGTCATAGAGCTGGGAAAATAGTTGTGAATTGCCGGGGCACATTAAACAAGGGAGGAGTCTTTAGGCTCAGATTTGGTTTGCATTTGAAAGATCTGAAAAAACGGGTCGAAGTAATCTACTATCCCATCAGTTGGGTTACATTGTGCTTACAACCTTGGGTGAGGAATCAAGGTGAAAGAAAACACTCTGAAGGACAAAAATCTTGGGATTCCTTTTTTTAAGGATGTAAAACATGCATACAGGTAAAATATGTCAATGAGCCAAAAACAAAGCAAAGCAAAAGGAGGGTTCTGGGGTTCTAGGGGTGAGAAAAGTCATTGCTCAGGCCAGCAAAATTAGAATCAAAGAAGAAGAGCAGGAAAAGCCATCATGGAATCATGTGGTCCAGCCTTCGGACTTCCAGCAGGCACAAGATTATCTTCCCTTTACAGTAGATAGCCCTTCCCTGGTTGCCCATTCCACAAGTTTGGTTTCTTGACAAAACTGGTCAGTCCCCTTCAGTCAGATTTGGGAACTGCTCCTGATCCTGTGACATTTTCTCCTTCCCATTCCTTTATAAGGTTTTACAGACAGGCTTGTGGGGTGCCTTTGGGAAGCTTTGGGGCCCTGCAGCCACACTCACCCTCCGGTGAGTCTGAGCCTGTCGGAGCCCACCTTAGGCTGCTTTTTTGGGTCATGATTCATGCCCCCACTTCTCGTCTCTCATTCTAACAGTGACCTATTTCGTTAGCAATGGGAAATACAGAATTTTCAGAGTTGAAAGAGAATTCAGTGGCCATTTAGTGGAACCAATGCTGGAAAAAGAATCCCCCCTATACCAAATGAGATCATCAAATCGAATGAGCCAATATTTGTAAACAGTGCTTGGCACAGTGCCTGACACATAGTAGGTGCTATATGAATACTTATTTCCAGACTTAGCTATTCTGATCAAGACAATGATCCAAGACAATTCCAAAGGACCCATGGTGAGCAATGCTACCCATCTCCAGGGTGAGAACTGATGAACTCTGAATGCAGATTGAAACATACTTTATTTTTATTTATTTATTTTTTGGTGAGGCAGTTGGGGTTAAGTGACTTGCCCAGAGTCACACAGCTAGTGAGTGTTATGTGTCTCAGGCCAGATTTGAACTCAGGTCCTCCTGACTCCAGGGCCACTGCTCTATCCACTGTACCACCTAGCTGCCCTGAAGCATACTTAGAAAAGAAACCAAAAACTTTATTTTTCTTGAAGTTTGTGTGTGTGTGTGTGTGTGTGTGTGTGTGTGTGTGTTTACTTTTGCAACATGGCTAATGTGGAAATATGTTTTGCATGAATTCACCAGTATTATTGATATATTGTTTGTCTTCTCAAGGAGTGGTTGATGGGTGAGTGGAAGGGAGGGAGAGAATTTGAAACTCAAAATTTTTAAAAATAAATTTAAAATGTTTTTACATGTAATTGGGAAACATTTAGTGAAATGAAAAAAGCTTTTTTCAATGTTTTTTTTTAAACATTTTCCCTTCCCTTGCCTCTTCTACACCACAATGGGTCTTCTGGCCTTGACTTGCAGAATCCTAAATGGGAAATCCACTACATGATGGGGGAAGTTCATTCCACTTTGGGAAATTCTACTTCTCAGAAAGTTGTTCCTGGTCCTTTCTTCTTTCTTTGATTTCTTTACTCCATTTTATACTTAAGATGTTGGTTCCTTTAACCCAATTTATATTTGTCCCTACTTAATATCATCTTAGCCATTCAACTGCCACCAGTAGGGCAGGCAAAGCCAGCCTAGCTGTCAAAGGACATCCTACAGGAGAGATAGAAGGCAGCACAGTCCAGGCAAGTTAAAATAAAGCAACCACCATGACCACCATTTTCTCTCATATCCCCAAAGAATGCTTCCCCCTTCACAGGACCATCATCTCCGGAAGCAACTCCTATGGAAATGTGGCCTAGTAATTATTTCTGTGGGTGCTGCAACTACAGTTACTGAAAACCCATAAAAAAACTTCTTGTCCCCAATGTTCTTGGCATTATTAAATGGTTCAGCATTAAATATTAATTTTATCAATGGAAATTACCTTAAAGATGATACCATACCATCTACTTTGTCGCTGCATGGGTCTGGACACATAATTGGCCATTGCATTGATCATCATTCTTAAACCTTTCAAAGTTGTTTTTCTTTACAATATTGCCATTTTATCAATTCTTCTGCATCTTCTCACTTCACTCTGTACCCATTCATAGTGCCTAAGATTCCCTGCAATTGTCTCTTTCATAATTTCTTATGGCATAATATTATTCCACTACTTTCATACACCACAATGTGTTTAGTCATTCCCTAATTGATAAGCAGCCCCTTAAAGGCTAGTTTTTTGGTTTTCCTCTCTCTCCCCCTCTGCCCCCCTCCCTGCCCCCACCCTGGCTTTTTAATTTTCCAACACACTTCCCTTCAGAATTATGAAACTTGTTTTGTGTGAGACTATACCCTCCTTGGTATTACCTTCCTTCTTAACCATCCTCCTTGCCAATCACCACTTAATTCCCTGTTGTTTGAGATATCTCTGCACCAAACTATGTGTATGTGTATGTATGTGTGTGTGTTCAACTCTCCTTTGGAGGTTTCAGATAAAAGCTTAATCTAATGTCTGTTTCCTCCACCCTTTCCTCCATGTTTGTCTATTCTTCTTCTCATGTACTTCAGTTGCAAGATTTATTCTCCTCCTTTTTCTTCTGTCTACACTAGTGTATTCCTTGTAACTTCCCTTCTCTTTCCCCTCTTAGAACCCTCAGAATAGAACCAATCCACTTCTAGCTTCTCAGTTTTTAATGGCCTAGGTACCCTTTGAAGATAATAAAGTTTTGAAGGGACATTTGGTTTTTCTCTCCCTATTCAAATGTTAACATTACATCATCATGTAGCCCTTCCCAATTGCTAATAACAATAATAATAATTTGCCCTTCCAGGTTTCTCCTTACTCCTGTATTTCAAAATTCTTTTGCTAGTGCCCTCCTTCCCTATTATTCATGGGCTGTTTGATGACTTTGTGTACAAATCTGGGGTGGAAGAGGTCACTTGTTGTTTATCATTGGATTTATTGATCATTATTTGGTCTAGTGCAAATTTTGGGTTTTTATTGGCATAGATGCAGAGGAGTGGGGTGGCTTTCCTCTGTTCAGGTAGCCATCTTGGATGGAAATCTGTGAATTATATTTTGAAGAAACAGATACACAGCAAAAGGCAATTGTTCAACAGATGTCTTCATTTTCAGTACTTCACATTTGATAGTGATTGACGGCATTTTATACAATGACTGATTTCTAAGAGATAGTGTGAGATCTTAGGTAGGGCTGACCTTAGACCCAAGTTCAAGTTCTGATTCTGATACATTCCCTATGTAACTATAACGAATCAGCCAATAAACATTTATAAAGCATCTATTATGTGTTAGGCACTGCACTAAGCATTGGGGATAGAAAGAAAAGAAGAGACAGACCCTGTCCTCAAGGAGCTCAGTCTAATAGGAGATATGACATGCAAACTGCTATGTTTATCCATAGACAAGATAAACTGGACATCCTCAAAAGAGGGCAAGGACTAGCATTAAGGCAGCTTGGGAAAGGCTTCTACTAGAAAGTGGGACATTGGCTGGGACTTGAAGGCAGCCATAAACAAGTGATTTAACCTCTTAGTGTCCTAAGCTAATAAAGAAAATGATAAGTTACGGACAAGGTAATGATCTGCAGCAACAGAAAGAATGTCTATACTGGAAACTCTCTAAAGCTAAATGAAATCACAAATAGGAAGGAAGGAAACAAGCATTTATTAAGTGCCTACTATATGCCAGAACATTATTATATATAGGTAAAGTGATCCCAATACCTTTCTACCAAATAGGCAAATAAAGTCTCAACCTTCACTCTCCAGCTCTAGATCGATGATTCTGTGAAATTTTAATCTAGATGGAAGGATGTGAAAAAGTTATCACTGATCATTTGGTGATGGAGACCTATGACCTTAAAGAGAAACTACAAAAAAAGCCTGGTTCTTATTGGACTCTGCTTCATTAGGTGAAAGAATATCGTTTAATCTATTTGGAATCATTAATAGGTAAAAAGTTCTCCTTTTGTCCTTCACTTTCTACTCCTACCCACACCCAGAGAATAAAATATCCCAACTTCTAATAGGATATCACAGTATTTAATTACCCAGAAGAGGAAAAAAAATTACTGAAAAAAATACCCAAGGTATCAACATCACTTCAGGCCAAATTCAAAGTTATTTTTATCTTTTCATGCTGTTCAAACATTTCCATCCTACCTACCCCACACAGAAGTGCTGTTTAATCACTTCTGCCTATCCTTTCTTCTTAAGGATTCAGTATCAAACCAAAAAAAAAAAATCCAAAAAACCATTGACTATTTATTTATATAAGATTTATATCCTGCCTACTTTCAAGAGGACTTGAGGCAGCTTACAAGTTAAAACGCAGTGCAAAATTAAATATTTAGGGATGAAACAGCACAGAGATCATCTGAAGAAAACAGTTGGAATCAATGCTAGTATAAGAAATAGGGCTTTGTTATATGCCCAGATCACTTACAATGGAGGCACCCATGAGAGACCTGGTGTAGGAGAAAGGACCATGTCTTGCCCCAGAAGCAGGTCCCTGGCATCTTCCACATGGGTGCCTCCATCTTAGGTGTTCTGGGCATGTGCCAAAGCCCTGTTATAGTCTTATATCTACTAGATAAATGGAATAATACAACTGTGTACAACATGAGGCGCTGATGATTTTGGCAGTTAAAGAGAAAAAAGAGAAATATTGAGTTACATAGTTGTCATTTTTTGACAAGAGAAAGAGACAAAACAAATATATCATGTGAGTCTTTTAGTGTGGAAAGGACATAGAGCCACACAGATGACATTATTTTAAACTACAATTTTCTAAGACACATAAATAGTGTCTTTTAGTCTTCTTTTTCTGTGCTTTCCATAAAGGTAGATGACAGAGCATTAGATCATGAGAAGCTGTTACCCTGGGATTACTGAGAATATAGTATACTGGTATTTTGCTTTATTATCATTATTATCAATAGTATTTGTCATTAATAATATCCATTAATATTCATCAGTGGGCAGCTAAGTAGCCCAGTGGATAAAGTGCTGGGCCTGGAGTAAAGAAAATTCATTTTCATGAGTTCAAATCTGGCCTCAGAAACTTACTAGCAGTGTGACCCTGGGGGAATCATTTATCTCTGTTTGCCTCAGTTTCCTCATCTGTAAAATGAGCTGGAGAAGAAAATGGCAAACCACTTCAGTATCTTTGCCAAAAACTAACTAAACAAAAAACCCAAATGGGGTCACAAAGAGTTGGGTACTCCTTGAGGGTAGGCAGGGACTGTTTTTTATCTTTTTTTCTTAGTACCTGGCACAGAGTAGATACTTAATACATGTTTATTGACAGAATGACTACCATCTTACCCAAGACACATGAACAGTTAAAAAGTTAGGGTTAGGGTTAAAAAGTAAGAAAGGAAGATAGCAGGGAGGGGTACTTTCCTGGCGATGGGCATTTCTGCCTTCCCAGTCTTCCCAGATAGGGTCTGGATGCTTGGTGCCAGAGGAGGAGTGGAGAGAGAGAAGACCCCCTCCCCTAAGACTTCTGACCTCCTGGCAGTTCTAGATAAGTTCTAGGTGGCCCCATTTATGATCATTAGAATATCAAAGTAATGGATAAGTAAAGTGATTTCCTTTTGTGATGCATAAAGATGCATAAAGCAGGAGTAGGCAAGTCTGGGGGCAGTCATTAAGCTTGTCTGGATATAGCAGAGGATGAGCAGTATAGTAAGGGATGACAGGAGATTTCACAATAATACTTTCTACTCTGGGTGGCATTTTTATTTGTAAGACATTAAAAGCAATTTGTAACATTTCTGCTCTGATACACTGGGTTTAAAAAGATGGAAAATCACATGGCTACCCAGTGTCACATGCAGGAGAAACCAAAAACACACACAAAATCACAGAATCTCAGAAATAGAGGTTATCCCATCATCTTTTTTTTTTTTCTTTTTGGAATTAATGAGGGGTCCTCAGCCCACTGGTTGAACTCTTGTATCAGAAGCTACCAGAAGGACATTTGCCTTTCTCCCATCCCATGATGCTTATCCTATCCCCCACCATATTTCAAAGACCATATCTCAGCAAAAGCATCTGTCATTTTTCTCAACAAATTGAGTTGTGCTTTATTTGGGTCTGGCTATCTCCATGACTTAAATTCATTCAGAGCAGCAAAGAGCTTTCTTACTATCTTCTAACTTATTTTGCAGTTCAGTCACTCATCAGATGTTGTTTTATCCTTTTCAATCCATAGATCATTCTTCTTGGCAGCCAGCTAAGAGCTGAGGAGCACCACTATCTGTTACTACCATACCAGATACCCTGAGTCTCCATCTTATCCCTCCTCTGACATTCCTCTTTTCCCCCATACAACTTTTTAAAAAAAGTTTACATGTTTATTAAGTTATTTATTTTTAGTCTTTAACATTCACTTCCACAAGATTTTGAGTTCCAAATTTTCTCCCCATCTTGTCCCTCCCCCCACTCCAAGATGGCATGCATTTTGAATACCCCTTCCCCTAACCTGCCCTCCCTTCTCTCCCCCCCTTTTCTTATCCTCTTCCCCTTCAATTTTTCTGTAGGGCAGCCCATACAACTCTTTAAAAATCCCTTTTCATTGTGCTCACTAGCACATTTAGAGCTTCTGTGCTTTGGATATTATTTTATAGAGCTAGACCATGATCAGATTATAGATTAGAGTTAGAGCTAGGAGGAATCTTAGAGGCAATGTAGTCCAACCCCTTCACTTCATAGATAAGACCACAGAGACCCAGGCTAGTAAAGGCAGACCTGGATCAAACTGATTTCAACTCCTGCCTTTGTATTGATCCCCAGTGACCTTCCCTTGCTTCCATTTTCTGTGCCTCTTTTACAAATCTAAGTTGATTGGTAAGTTCCCAAGCACCTACACCTTTCTCTTTAGTCTATTCCTACCTTGTCTTCTCAGATGTGTTGCTTTTGTATCATCAGAATTTCATCCTTGGGAACTTTCCATCCCATCTGGACCAATTTCCCTTGGAGGATTTTAGACCATCAGACCAAATCTGTCTTTTTATTGATCCATTTGAGATTAGAGCTCCCCAGATCTGGGGTACATGCCAGACTATTCCTATGTACCCTCTCTTTATCATGATTTCTAAGCAGTCAGCCTCTCTTTTTCCCCCTTCCCCTTCAGATTCCCATTATTTCTACTTTGTTAGTCAGTATCAGGTTCAGGATGACAATTGTTTTCCTTGCCACTTCCTATATTTAAATTATTTTTTATCGACAGCTTCTAGTTTTTCATAACCTTCGTTTCTGAATATATCACTCTCCCCTCTTCATCTCTTGTAGCAAAGAATTTTAAAAGAAAGGAAAAAAAAGACCAGTTCAGCAAAACCAACCGTTGTATCAACTGAGTTTGATAGCAGATATAATATTTTGTATCCGTAGTCCCGTACCTCTGCAAGGGAGAAAGTGTGTATGGGGATGGTAGTGTCCTCTTCTCAACTTTTCTCCGGGGGCAAACATCTCAGGGAACACAATTACATAGAGTTCAGTTGATTTTTTAAAAACAGTATTTTATTTTTTTCCCAATTATGTGTAAAAACAAATGTTGACAGTTTTTTTTTAAATTTTGAGTTCTAAATTCTCTCCTTTCCTCCCTTCTCTCCTCCCTCCCTGAGATGGTAAGCAATTTGATTTAGGTTATGCATGTGCAATCATGTAAAGCATTTCCATATTAGTCATGTTGTGCAAGAAAACACACACACACAGAGTGAAAAATAGTATGCTTTGATCTGCATTCAGATTTCATCAGTTCTTTCTCTGGAGGTGGATAGCATTTTTCATCATGAGTCCCTTGGAATGGTCTTAGATCATTGTATGGTTGAGACTAGCTAAATCATTTACAATTGATCATTACACAATATTGTTGTTACTGTATACAATGTTCTCCTGGTTCTGCTCACTTCACTTTGCACCAGTTCATGTAAGTCTTTCCAGGTTTTTCTGAAACCATCTTGCTCATCATTTCACAACAGTATTCCATCACAATCATATCCTACAACTTGTTTAGCCATTACCGATTTGATAGATATCCTCTTGATTTTCCATTCTCTGCCACCACAAAGAGAGCTGCTATAAATATTTTTGTACAAATAGGTCCTCCCTGTCCCCCTTTTTTAATATTTTTGGGATATGGACTTAGTAGTGGTATTGCTGGATCAAAGGGTTATGCTCAGTTTTATAGCTCTTTGCTTGTAGGAATGTTCTAGTCTAGGTTCTGTAGATGCTACATCAACTGTGGGTTTGACTATGTCACCCCACCCCAGTACCCAACTCCTGTGGCTCCGTATTACCTCCAGGATCAAATATAAAATCCTACATTTGACATTTAAAGCCCTTCACAACCTGGTCCCTTCCTAGGTTTCCAGTGTTTCTAGTGTATTCTATGACCAAGTGACGCTGGCCTCCTTGCTGTTTCTTGTAGAAGACATTCCATCTCTAGTAGTCTGGAGGCGTTTCCCTCTACCCCCCAATTCTCTTCCTCCTCCTCACCCTGGCCTCCCGGCTTCCCAGGCTTAGTCCTAGACTCACCTTAAATTCAATCTTCTGCCTGAGGCCTTTCCCACTCCTTGGGCTGCAGGGGCCTATGCTTTGAAATTCTTTTCTCTATTCTGAATCTGGAACTTACCTAGTTGTTTCTTAGAATGGGAGCTCCTTGAGGGTAGGGACTGTTCTCACCTTTCACTGCATCCCCACTACTTACTATGGTGCTAATCACCTAGAAGGCTTTTTTTTTTTTTTTTTTTTGCTTCTTAACCAACTACTTGGCTGATAATTCAAAAAGCATCAATTCCTAATTCAATGTGCACAGTCTTTTGGTTGATACTAGTTTCATTCAGTGCTCTAACAACCAGATCACGAATCTGGACACATATGCCCCACATAGCCTTTCTTAGTGCAGATTCTCTATAACCCCGTGATTAATAGCAGATATTACACCCTCTTGAGGTCACATTTCCTGGGATCCTCCAGTAACTTCTGCACCACAGGGCTGACCATAGAACTGCTTTCTTTTTAGGATGCTAATATCCACCATCCTAGAGATACAGCCAGCTTGGGAAAACTAACTACCCTGACATTATGTTGCGCTCTGTTCACATCTTACTGAATTCTCATTTTCTTAAAAACAACAACAAAACCAACAAACCTGTAACAACAACTAACATTAAATAATAACAATGCCATTCTCATGACCCTGTGCAGACTTTTACATGTTTCTGCTTTCTAGTTTGCCCATACAACTGACAGCTTTTGTTTGGCCCGGTAAAATGAGTCTACTCTTTTCTCCTTTTGGATTCAGAGATTACGTTGTAAGTCGGTCACTTTCCCTCAGGGTTTTTTTTTTTTAAACTAACTTCTTAATTGTCTTTCCTCCCCTCTTAAAAGAGAAAGCTACCTCCTCCGTCTCCTTTATTCATCCCTGGGGGCTATACTGGGTTTGCATTGCCTCACAGAAAAACGGCAGGTACCTTTAGACATTATCAATGCTGGCCTTGAGTAACTAATGAACTGATTATTGTCTATGATAAAGGCTCACCCAATTTACAAAAAGAGCTCCCCCAATGACTAGGAATCTTGGATGAGGCTCATGCTTTGCCTCAGTCACGGTACCCCACAAGCAGATGAGGCTGGACAGAAGGATACTCTGAACTGGATTTTTACAGTTGTTGAGATGCCAATGCTTCCCTTAGTGAGAGTCCTTTCAACTTTAGCCTCTGGAAATTCCAGTATTTATACTTGCAAATCAATTGTATAGATAGTATTGCCTTTGTCACATGTGAATGGGGTGGATTTGAATTCTGCAGCCCAGCCCTACCCCCCCCCCCCATACTCTAAATCAGTTGTGTCTGACTCTAGGTAACCCCGTGGACATTGGTCTTGGGGTCTTCTTGGCAAAGATAATGGAATGGTTTGCCATTTCCTTCTCCTGTGTACTCCTATTTTACAAATGAGGAACTGAGGCAAATAAGGGGTAAGTGACTTGCCCAAGGTCACACAGCTAGTAAGTGTCTGAGGCTAGATTCGAACTCAGATCTTTGTGACCCGGGGCAGGGGAGGGAGAGGAGAGAAGTGTGTCTATACACTGCACCTCCTAGCTACCCAACCACTTACTAGTTATGGGAATTTGGGCAAGTTGTTTCTGGAAGCTCATTAGTCAATCAATCATTTTGTTGAAGTTTAGGGATTTAGGGATGCTGGGACCCTGCAATCACATCACATAGGTCCTGCCCAAAAGAATTTGACCCAGGCCTTCTTTTAGCCAGAGACAAGATTTATTAGAACATCTCGCCACATTGTGCAGACTCTTAAGGGACCTAAGCATTTGTATTGCTTGTGCAAGGGGACTGTATTTTAAGCATCTGAGCACCTTAATGGAGACAAGATGGACCTTATATACAGAAAGACTGTGGGAGAAGTCTAGGAGTGACCAAGTAGTCTGTGGGGACTGTGAGGTAATAAAATGCCAGGGACCTGGACCCTGTGGCCAAGGGAGTACGGAGCCTAGCTAGGACTGGGGACTCAGGGAGGTAAAACAATAGAGGGCTAGGCTGGGAGATTAGGTGTAGCCACAATGAAAGGCCAGTTGATGGGATTGTAGCCTCAGGTGAACACCAGAGATTTGGCCACGTGGGAAAGTCCAGGGTTTTTCCTTTTTGGGGTCCAGATCCTATCCTCATCAATTTCTTAGAGCTCATTAACACCACAGGCAAAGCTCTAGGGCTAAAAATAAGAAAATCAAAACCAGTCCTTAGTTTCAAGGGAGACATAGCATATAAATTGGAATATACAATAAATTCAGAATTGATGGAAGGTAACCTTATGGGGGAGAGAATACAAAGAAAGGCAAAGAGCAGTTGGGAGTGGGAGGATTGAGAAAGCCCTTGAGCTGAATCTTAAAGGAAGCTAGGGGTTCAGAGCCAGAGGTTGTGAGGTATTCCCCATTCCAGGCATGGGGAACAGCCAGTGAAAAGTGATAGGAGATGAAGTGTCCCATGGGCAAGGAATAGAAAGTAGGTCAGCATTAAGATTGAAAAAGTAGAAAGTGGTCAGGTTTTGAAAAACTTTAAATAACAATGGATTTTGCTTTTAATTCTGGAATAAAAAACCCTGGGAATTTATTAAGTAGGGAGATGGGACAGTCAGATGGGGCTGCTAGGTGGTGCCATAGATAGAGCCCTGGGCCTGGGCCTGAGATCAAATCCAGCCTCAGACACTGTGTGGCCCTGGGCAAGTCACTTAACCTTGTTTGCCTCAGTTTCCTCCTATGTAAAATAAGCTGGAGAAGGAAATGACAAACCACTCTGGTATATCTGCCAAGAAAACCCCAAATGGGGTCATGCAGAGTTGGACACAATTGAACAATAACAATATGGTAAGAGCTGTGATTTAGGGAAATTGCTTTGGCAGCTTAAGTGGAGGATGGATTGGAATGAGGGGAGATTAGAGGCTGGGAGACCAATTAGTTGCTCTCTCCTCCATAAAAAGGGTATAATACCTGTATCACCTATATCATAGAGTTATTGTTTAAAAAAAAAAGACTTGGAACTTAAGTGTGAGCTATTAGTATTATCATAGGCCTCCTAATTAAATGGCCACTTAGTGGACCTTCAATTTAGCTATCAGAGCTTTGGATTTATGCCCTGGGGAAAGAAGCAGAAGTTTTAACTAAGCAAACAATAACCAATTTAGGAGTTTTGTCTATAGGTTTTGGTTTTATCGGTACACACTTAAATATAGCTCATTTTTAACTATAAACAGATTTTAGGAAGCTAAATTAGTATACCTGAATGAGGTGCGGCAGTGCTGAATACATAATAAGAGTTGATACTGGCCTCCTGGCTGTTCTCCAAGCCTACAATGCTCCCTCTCCTCTACTCTGACTACTGACTCCCCCTGGCTTCCTTTAAGTCCCAATTAAAATTTCAACTTCCCTCACATCTCTTAATACCAATGCTTTCCTTCTTTTAATTTAGTTATTAAATTAGTAATCAAATTATTTAAATTAATTATTGATTGATTATATTAATTATTTAAATTAATTTAAAATTAACTTAATTATTTTCTATTTATCCTATTTATAGATTGATTTGCACTTATTTATTTATTTTCATATTGTCTCTCCTATTAGATTGTAAGCTTCTTGAGGGAAGAGACTATTTTTGCCCCTTTTTGTATCTCCAGTACTTAGCGCGATGCCTGGCACACCATAGCCACTTAATGTTTATTGAATTGAAATCAGGGCATCTGAATCAGAAGCTTACCTGTGATCCAGATTAGCATTGTATCGCGGGTAAATCACTCTGCTCTTCAGCTTTCTGGAGAAGCTAAGATTGGAGCTGTCCACTTCACAGACCTGTTATGATGGAAGCACTTTAGAAAGCTTAAAATAATAAAATTGTGAGTTGCTGAAGAACTTGGATGATGACTTTAGCAGAATACAATAAGTAGTTGGAATTTACAGAGCTCTTTAAAATTTGCAAATTGATTTACAGAATGAATGCAAAAATTATTAAGCCCTGAGGTAACAAACAAAAAAAGAAGGGTGCCTACTTCCTGGGAACTCATGTTTTAATGTGGGAGATGATGCGTATAGAAGTTTTAGGTGTAAGTCAGATGGAAAGGTCCCATGATCCCTAAGATGCAGTGGTAAAGCAAATGGCCATACCTCTTCTTTTAATGGCATTTCCATTGATGAAATCATATCAGTGTCTAGTGTAGGAACACTTGACAGTACCAAGGACTTTGGTGGGAAGAATTTTTTTCCCCCTCCGTTATCAGAAGCTGTGACTGTAGCACTCCCCAGAAGCAGCTGCCAGGCAATATCTCCATAGGGATTGTTTCCTGGGATGATGGCTACAGGGGCTGGGCTGGGCTGGAAGATAGGGCTGTGGTACTGCCACTCTTGGGCTTATCTGCCAGCTGGTGGCAGTTGGTCAGCAATTGGTGGTGGTGAGGAGGGTGGACCTCTTTTTCCAGAGTGAAAGCACTCCTCTATGATAGCTATGGGGCCCAGGCTGGAAACAGTATTGCTACACCCAAGGCTCTTTGATTCAGGGTCCTGGTCCATCAGGACTTTAGGGGAAGCAATGGTTGAGGTGGTAGTCGAGGTGGTGGCTGTGATTTAATTTTCCTGGCACATACAGCTGCCTCACGTGCCTTCAGTAGTTGGATGGCTAGGAGGATATGGCTGAGAATACAAAGAAAGGCAAAGAACAGTCCCCGTTCTCAAACAGCTCCCATTCTGATGAGAAGGACAACATGCAAACAACTGTGAACAAACCAATTATATACAGGATAAATTAGAGACAATCACAGAAGGTAGGCCCTAGTGTTAAGAGGTACCGTGAAAGAGTGTTTGCAGAAAGTGGAGTTTTAGTTCAGATTTGAGGGAAGCCAGGAAGCAGAGTTGAGGAGGGAAAGCATACCAGGTATGGGGTACTCCAGAATGGAATTAGGAGATGGAGTGGCTTGTGGGAAGAACAGCAAAGAGGCCCGTGTCATTGGATTATAGAGTACATGAAAGAGAATAAAGTGTAAGAAGACTGGAAAGGTAGGAAGGAGCCAGGCTAGGAAGGGTTTTAAAAGCCAACTGTTATATTTAATCCTGGATTTAATAGGGAGCCACTGGTGTTTATTGAATGAAGGAGCGGAAGGCCAGACTGGACTTTGGGAAGAGTATTTTGATAGCTAAGTGGAGAATGTATCATAATGGGGAGAGATTTGAGGAAGAAAGACCAACCAGAAGGTATGAGATGTTAAGGTGTCTGGGCAGTGGTGGAAGCAATATTAACAGAGAGAAGGGGACATGTATGCGATGTTGCAAAGGTTAAATGAACAGGACTTGGCAACTGCTTGGATATGAAGGGTGAGAGAGAGAAGAGTCAAAGGTGACATCCAGGTTAGACATGTTTGTCTGTAAAAGAGCAGGTTGCTTTAATAAGCCACAATCTCAATATGAGTAAACAGTATGATCAAGTTAAAACAAGGATGTCAATGCAATCTTGGGCCACAGCTTCCAGAAATAAGATGTCCTGGTCAGCTCCTATGTGAAGTATCATTTCAGCACTGGTCATCCCATTTCAGAAAGGACATTTGTATAAGGTAAAGATCACCCAGAGGGTAGCTAAGAAGGATAGTGAGGCTGATATCATGTTGGTATAGGATGATGGGCTGAAGGGACCCAAGAAAACATTTAGAAGGGACATAATGGCTTCTTCAAGTATTTGAAATTGTTTGTCCTTCATTTTTTGAAGAGGACCAATGATGTCACAGGTGATATCTTGACTTGTGTGTGAATTGGATTTAAGTGAGCCTGAGTTTTGAAAAGCCCTCAGCTTCGCTCTCTCCTCCAGAGTCATCAAAATCCAGTGGCAAGACAAAAGTCAGGATGACTGGTGATGGCTCAGGATGCAGTGGATGACCTTGATTGGGTAAACCATTTAAGCAGATGGGCTAAACCAGATTGAGAGCAACTTGATATCCCAAGCATGTGAAGACTTCCCTGGCAGAATGAGCATACGAGAACAATTTGTTCCAACGGCCATGAACAAAGCTGAAGCAAGTGATGTGGAGTATTTAGAGCTTGGTGAGACACTGAAGATGCTAAAGTCATGCACTGCATTCCAAGCACCAGTCACCTTCACTTTTGGCCTGCCATTGGACTCCAATGACTCTGGAAGACTTTGCCTCACTTCAATCCAATTCATGGGCAAGTCAGGACATCACCCCACGATGTCATTGGTCCTCTTCAAAAATGAAGGCTGAACAACAGGTTTTTTGGACTTCTTCTCCCTTTCTATTTTATTGTTTGTTACAATTAGTAACTTGTTACTTAAGAGGAATGGGAAGGATTTATTTAGCAATGAAGGTGGCATGAAAAAATATCAATACAGTTTTTAAAAAGTAATGAGCCTTGATCATTGGAGATGTTCAAGCAAAGGTTGGATAACCATTTGTTGAATACACTGTAGAGGAGATTTTTTTCCCCCAGAAATGGGTTGAATTAGATTGTCACTGAGGTGCTCTCCAACCCTTCTGTGACTCAGGGCTCTAATTCTGTTCCTGTCACTATCTACCTGTGTAATCTCTCTAAGTCTCACCTTCCTCCACCGGAAACATGAAGTGGCTTGACTGGATCACTGCTAACATCCTGTTCAGCTCCTGCCTCCTTTTCCCCTACCCAGAACTCTGGAGGGTGGGGACTATTCCCTAACCTCTTTATATCTCTAGCATCTAGTACATTGCCCAACAAATAATAGGTGATTCAAAAATACTGATGAAAACTTGATGTTGGTGAACCTCTCTGCGCCTCAGTTTCCTCATCTGTTAAGTGAGATTAAATGAGATAACCCCTAAAGTCTAACTCCAGAATTCTACATATCAAAGTCTCTTCTTATTTTTTCTTTCTCTTCTCCCCTTCCCCAACCCAGACAGAGATAATCCTAATCTTTAATCTCTTACATAGCACCTCCCACCTTTGAGGAGCAGTCCCTTGGGAGGCAGTTTTTATTTTTCACTTTTTTTTTTTTACAAGGGAATCAGAAGCAGAGAAGTTCATCGGAGTTCCCCAATTTTATCAAAGCAGGGGGGGAAAACAATCTGTCTGTTCCATGTCCTAAATGAGTTCCCCTGCAGCAGCCCCAAGAAGAATATAGGAGTAAAGTGAACACTGACAAAGAACTTCTCAGAAGTGCTTGAGAAGAAGTATGATTTCATTCATTGGATCTATATCTCTAGGGTTTAGAGCAGTGCTTGGCACACAGTGGGCACTTAATAAATGCTTATTGATTGACTGTGTAGAGTTTATCTCTAAAGTTGGGGTGCTTAACTTGGGGTCTCTGAACTTGCTTTTTTTTTTTGGGTGAGGCAATCGGGGTTAAGTGACTTGCCCGGGGTCACACAGCTAGTAAGTGTCAAGTGGCTGAGGTCAGATTTGAACTCAGGCCCTCCTGACTCCAAGGCTGCAGCTCTATCCACTGTGCCACCTTCTGAATTTGCTTTTTAATGGAATTGGTTTCCTTTGAAATGCCGGGTATTTTGTTTATGCCCTTGAAAATGTGATTCTGAGGTGTCTCAGAGTGGCTTCACCACACTATCCTAGGGATCCAACACACACACACACACACACACATTAGGAACCCTGAAAGTCTAAGGCCTCAAAGCTTATTCTAACAATATTATAGAGTCATCTGACAGAAAACTGGTCACATGCCCAAGGGCCACATACCTTCATCAACAATTCACATTGCAACTTCTATCAAGTGAGGAAAGATCTAAATGATCAGTTCTTAGCTTCTCATAGTCCACCTTGATCTTAACCCCCTGTTGGGAGTGTCTGGTGGAGGGTTCATGGTTGAGAAGAAGGTGGCTTCAGGTTCCATGGTTGGATAGGAAGTGACCAGTCCTGAGTAATGCTGGACTTAATTCATGTTATTGTGGAGGTGTTGGGGAAAGGTGGGATTGGGGATAGAAGTGACATTTGGCTTTGAGGAAGCAAAAGACAACTGTTCTAAAGTGTGGATTAAACACACACTCCAGGTGTTTTGAAACAAGTTTCCCCAAATAGTCTGCAGCCTGCATTCCTTTGCACACCTACCTAGGAAAAGTGTCTCTTCTGGCTTAGGAAGATTCATTAAAAAATTGCCACTCCTGATCCCAATATCTTAATCCCTCCCCATTTGCTAAAAATAGAAAAAGCCCACCTGACAGAAGTGTCTGGCTAATGTTATGGTTCCTTTTGTCTTGTGAGAACTCATAATGGGAAATTTCACTTCCCCTCTTTCCTGAAATCTGAAAGCAGAAGTAGCTGGGCAAGCTACCTCACTTGATTTGGGTTCCTCCTGGAAATGAGAAATAATGACAATCACAGCTCGCAAGATGTTTTCTTTAAAGCATCCTGCACCCATTATCACCCCCAGTTCACCTGTGGTAACCACTCAGGCAAGTAACAACCAACTTAATGTCACCCAACTGGTCAGTGATAAAGCAGAGACCTGGAACTCACATTTCTCATTCCATTATACCATTCTGCCTTTGCTTCAAATGGAATAGATGGTTATCTGTGAAATTCATAGTTGGGATTGTAAAAAAAAAAAAACAACAAAACAACTTTGAAATAATGGCTAACATTTATATAGCATTTACTATATGCCCGGCTCTGTGCTAAGCACTTTACAATCATTTCATTTGATCCTCACAGCAATTCTGGAAGGTAGGCACCATTATTATTCCCATTTTATAGATGAGGAATCTGAGATTAGATAAATAAAGGTTAAATGACTCTTTGAGGGTCACACAGCTAGTGAGTTTCAGAGGCCAGATTCGACCTTGATCAATGCAATAACCAATCATTACTTGAGAAGACTGATGAAGAAGCCAGCTACTTACCTCTTGACAGAGCACTGATGAACTCAGAATGAGACATACATTTGCATTCTCAATGGAGGAATTTGCTTTGTTTGATCATACATATTTGGTTTAAATATTTTTAAAATTTCATTTCAGTTTTCAATAAATAAATATTTGTTTTGTCTTTCTTTCACCTACCACCAATTTAAAAGAAAAAGAAAAAAAACCCTAGTAACAATATATAAAAGATAAAGAAAGATGTTTTGTTACAAGGGTTTTGTAACATGTTTGTTAGAAAGATTTCAATTTTCTTTTTCTTCCCTTAAATTGGTGGGTGTAGGTAGATGAGAGAGAAGATAAGTAGCATCAGAAATATGTATACATATTTGTTGCAATGATTTTTTTTTATGTGTAATAAATACATTCAATTGGGGGTGGGGGAAGGCAGGAAGGAGGGAGAAATGGCCTGGGGATAAAGTTGCCTCTCACCCTCCAAAAAGTGAAACAAAAAAGGAAACAAAGAAGAGAAGGCCATTGAGGCATTAAAAAATAAAAAAGAGCACAGAAGAGAACATAAAGAAGGGCAGAAGGAATCCCAGACAAGCAAGACAGCTTTGAAAGTCACATGTTGAATTTATTAAATACTTAAAAAGAAAAGTAAGCTGTAGGTGATAGAGATTCATAGTTTCATCCTCTTTTTCTCTGTGCTACTAGGTATTTGGAAACACTAATTTTATTTGGTGTTTGTTAAGTTCAGAATAAAAAGTAATACATTTTTAAAAAAAAATTAAGTAGGAAAAAGACTGAAATAAATTCATAGTTAAGGTTAGGTTTCTAGAACTGCTCAGAAATGGAATATGTCTTTCCTTTCAGCCTGAAGCTAACCCAGCTTTTAGACAAAGTTTTCATAATTTATCAATTTAAATTGATAAATTTCAACTACTGCCTGAGGGTCCAATCTGACCTTACCACCTGTTTGCCAGAGCTAAGAATAACCATTCAGCTATAGTTTGCTGACCCCTGACCTAGCATATTGCAATAGTCTTCCAATTGTCGAACCTGATTCAGATCCATCCCTTCTCTACTCAACTGCTTAATTAATCTTACTAAGACAAAGGTCTGACTGCATCACTCCCCTGCCCAAAAATCTTCAGTGGCTCCCAATTGCCACAAGGATAAAATACAAATTCCTCAGTTTGTGATTTAAAGTTTTCTGCAGTCTGCCACTCACTTACTTTTCCAAACTTTTTCATGTTGCTCCATTGTATACCTGCATTCTCCATTTGAGCCAAATTGGCCAATGAGCTGATTCCTAAATTTGGTATTACATCTCTCACCTCCATGTCTTTGCACAGGCTGTCCTCCATGTCTGAACCACACTTCTTCTTAACTTCTACCTCTTCGAATTCCTAGTTTCTGTCAAGTTCAGTTCAAGTACCAATTCTTGGGCAAAGCTTTTTCACATTCCCTTAGTTGTTAGTATTCACACATGCATTTTTAAAAAAATTATTTATGTATTTTAAATAATCATTTAAAAATTTTGAATTCCTAATTCTCCCCCTTCCTTCACCCCTCTCCCACCCATTAAGAAGGCAAGAAATACAATATCTATTATATATGTGAAATCAGGCAAAGCATATTTGTATATTAGCTATGCTTAAAAAAAAAAAACTCCACAGACAATAGAAGGCAAGAAACATGAAGTGAAAAAGAACATGTCAATCTGCACTTAGAGTTGACCAGATCTCTCTCTGGAGGTGGATAACATTTTTCACCATGGGTCCTTAGGAATTGTCTTAGACCATTGTAGCTAGGTCTTTCACAATTGATCCTCATTATAATACTGCTCTTACTTTGTGCAGTGTTTGCCTGGTTCTGCTCATTTCACTTTGCATCAGTTCATATAAATCTCCCCAGATTTTCCTGAAACCATCCTGCTTGTAATTTCTTATAGCACAATGGTAATCCATTACAATCATACACCACAGTTTTTTGTTTTTCTTTTTAGCTATTCTTCAATTGATGGGCATCCCCTCAGTTTCCAGTTCTATGAGCAGGTAAGATTTATATCAGGAATGCAGGACTGGTTCAATATTAGGATAAGTATTAACGCAATTGAACCTATCAATAACAACAAAAAGTATATAATTATATCAATGGATGCAGAAAAGGCTTTTGACAAAATACAATACCCATTCCTATTAAAAACACCAGAAAGCATAGGAAGAAATGGAGTCTTTCTTAAAATGAGAAGTAGCATCTATCTAAAACCAAAAACAAGCATTATCTATAATGGGGATAAAATTGAAACCTTCTCAGTAAGATCAAGAGTGAAACAAGGATGGCCATTTTCACCACTATTACTCCATATCATATTAGAAAGGTTAGCTATAGCAATAAGACAAGAAAGAAACTGAAGGAACAAAAATAGGCAGTGAGGAAACAAAAATATCACTTTGCAGATGATATGATGGTATGCTTAGAGAGCTCTAGAGAATAAACTAAAAGATTAGTCAAAACAATTAACAACTTTAGCAAAATTGAAAGATATAAAATAAACCCACATAAATTATCAGTATTTCTATATATTACAGCAAAACCCAGAAGGAAGAGATAGAAAAAGAAATTCCATTTAAAATAACTGCATATATTATAAAAATACTTGGGGTTCTCCCTACCAAGACAAAGCCAAGGACTATATGAACATAATTACAAAACATTTTTCACACACTTAAAGACACATCTAGGGGACAGCTAGGTGGTGCAGTGGATAGAGCATTGGCCCTGAAGTCAGGAGGATCTGAGTTCAAATCCGGCCTCAGACCAAACACTTGACACTTACTAGCTGTGTGACTCTGGGCAAGTCACTTAACCCCAATCGCCTAAAGAAAAAAAAAAGACATATCTAAACAACTGGAGAAATATTAATTGCTCAAGGGTAGGTAGAGCCTATATAATGAAAATGGCAATTCTACCTAAGTTAATCTACTTATTCAGTGCCATGGCAATCAAACTACCAAAGAATTATTTTATAGAGATAGAAAAAAATAACAAAATTCATCTGGAAGAACAAAAGGTCATAAACTCCTCTCTTATCCATAAATCTCTCAAGTGCATTTTTCCACGCTCCCCTATTTTGCTTATGATATCACCTTTTATGTCTAATTCATATATCCATTTTGACCTTATCTTGGTATATAATGTGAGATGTTGGTCTATGCATAGTTTCTGCTAAACTGCTCTCCAGTTTTCCCAGCAATTTTTGTCAAATGGTGAATTCTTTCCCCCAAAAGCATGGATCTTTGGGTTTATCAAACATTAAATTACTCTGGTCATTTACTTCTATTTATTATGTATTTAATCTATTCCACTGATTTACCACTCTATTTCTCAGACAGTACCAAATTATCACTTTGTAATACAGTTGAAATATGGTATTGCTGGGCACCTTCCTTCACATTTTTTTAAAATTGATTCCCTTGCTATTCTTGTAATTTCTGATTAGTTTTTCATCTATGCTTCTGAAAAGGGTACATTTAATATGTCTGTTTTTCTGCATTTGCTTGTGAAATTTTTATGCCCTAATACAATAGTCAATTATTTTGAAGGTGCCATGTATAACTGGAAAAAGCTACACTCCTCTCTATTCCCATTCAGTTTTCTCCAGAGATCTATTATACCCATCATAACTGACTCACATCCATGCCCTCTGTCTATGTAAATACCTTCTAACTGCGATAACAATGATAAAATTCTTAGGAGTTACATGTATCATTTTCTCTTATAGGAATGTAAACAGTGTAACCTTATTGAGTCCCTTATGATTTCTTTCATGTTTACTTTTTTATGCTTCTCTTGAGTCTTGCATTTGTCATTAAATATCCATTCCCCATCCTACTCCTACCCCTGAAGTATTACACTCAGTTTTACTGGGTTGGCTATTCTTGGCTGTAATCCTAGCTCCTTTGCCTTGCAGAATATCATATTCCAAGCTCTTTACTCCTTTAAGGGGTAGCTGCTAAATCTTCTGTGATCCTGAAGGTATCTCTATGACATTTAAATTGTTTCTTTCTACCTGCTCTAAGTATTTTCTCTTTGATCTGGGAGCTCTGAAATTTGGCTATAATATCCCTGGGAGTTTTCATTTTGAGATCTCTTTCCAGTGGTGATTGGTGAATTCTTTCAATTTTTATTTTACTCTCTGGTTCTAGTATATCAGGACAGTTTTCCTTTATAATTTCTTGAAATAGGATGTCTAGGCTCTTTCTTTCATCATAGCTTTTAGGCAGTCCAGTAATCCTTAAGTTATTTCCCCTCAGTCTATTTTCTAAGTCAGTTGTTTTTCCAATGAGATGTTGCACATTTTCTTCTATTTTTTATTTTTTTACTTTTTTTTTTGCTTGTTTATTGAGGTTTCCTGGATCATTAGCTTCCCTTGTCCAATTCTCATTCTTGAGGAATTATTTTCTTCAGTGAGCTTTTGTACTACTTTTTCTATTTGGCCAATTCTGATTTTTTAAAGTGTTACGTTCTTCAGCTTTTTGTGTGCGCCTCTTTTACCAAACTGTTGTCTTCTTATAATGTTCTTGCACTTGATCTAATTTGTGTTCCCAATTTTTCCTTTACCACTCATTTGATTTTTTAAATAATTTTTCAGGTCTTCCAGAATTCTTGTTGGGCTTATGTCTAATTGCATTTTTATTTGAGGTTTGATTGTAGCTATTTGAAATTATTGTCTTCTTTTGAGTTTGTGTCTTGATCTTCCTTGTCACCATTGTAGTTTTTATGCACGGGCAATTTTTCTAGCTCATTTTTCCAGCCTATGTCCTGACTTTGAACTTTATGTTAAAATTGTTCTCTGTTCTCAGGGTGGGGGACCACTGTCCCAAGCATCACACTTTTTTTGTGCTGCTGTTTTCAGAGCTAGTTCTGGGGGGTTGGAAGTTTTTGGTGCTTTCAAGATAGTGTTATCCAGAAAGTGATGTTGTGACTGTTCTCTTTCTACTGGAAGTGATACTTGTCCTCAGAATATAAGAGCCATTGTCCAATTGGTAAGTGGTCAAAGGATATGAACAAGAAGTTTTCAGAAGAAAAAAAAAATCAAAGCTATCAATAATCATGGGTAAAATACTCTAAATCACTAATAATTGTTGTTGTTGTTATTCAGTCATTTCAGTCATGTCTGACTCTATGATCCCATCTGGGGTTTTATTGGCAAAGATACTAGAGTGGTTTGCCATTTCCCTCTCCAGTTCATTTTACAGATGAGGAAACAGGCTAACAGGGTTAAGTGATTTGCCCAGGGTCACATAGCTTGTGTCTGAGGTTGAATTTGAACTCAGGTCTCTCTGATTCCAGGCCTGGAACACTTTATTCACTTCACCACTTAACTTCCCATACTAATAATTAGAGAAATGCAAATTAAAACAACTCTGTGGTACTACCTTACACCTATCAGATTGGCTAACATGACAGAAAAGGAAAATGATAGATGTTGGAGGAGATGTGGAAAAATTGGGATGCTAATGCATTGTTGGTGGAGAGGTGAACTGATTCAATCATTCTGGACAACAATTTGGAGCTATGCCTAAAGAACTACAAAATCATACATACCCCTTGACCCAGCAATACTGCTACTAAGCCTGTATCCCAAAGAGATCAACAAAAAGGGCAGGGTCATACACACACACACAGACACACACACACAGACACACACACACACACATGCATGCATGCATGCACACACATGCACACACATGCATAAATATGTGTGTGTGTTTATACACACACACACAATATTTATAGCAGCTCTTTGTGGTAGCAAAGAATTGAAAACTGAGGGGATGCCTATCAATTGGGGAATACTTAAACAAGTTGTGGCATATGATTGTGATGGAGTACTACTGTGCTATAAGAAATGACAAGCAGGATGGTTTTGGAAAATTTTTAAATATTCTCTAAGTTTTCCATGAGTTTCTGAACTCCTTTTGTCAGATCCTGTCTTGGGCCTCTGCCACAGAATGCCTATTTTTCAAAAATTACATTTTCCTTTTCTAAAACTGATAATTAAATCAATCAACAAGGACTAGAACCTTTTCCAATAAACACAGGAGTAAAGCAAGGATATCCACTCTTCCAATTATTACTTGATATAGTTCTAGAAATGCTAACAATAGCAATAAAAAAGAGAAAGCAATTAAAGGCATAAAGATAGGTAAAGACAGGGGTGTGCTGAAGCCAGCTTGAACCAGCTGACTAGAGCCAACTGTTAAATTTTTAGTGTGAGCATACACATCTCAGAAGTAGGCAAACACTATATATTAGGTCCTAGTTTATCATTTTGTTGATTGTCTAGATTTAAGAAAGTGATGAAGAAAATATTAATAATGCTGATTAAACTTGAAAGTATGTCATGTTTATATTTTTTCTGGTTGTGAAATTTGTACCAGCATGCTGTCAGGTACAGAGGAAATGAAACTATCCTTACTTGCTGATGATACAACAGTTTGCTTGGAAAATCCCAGGGAATCAGCAAAAATAATAATTAGGAAAATAGCTTCAGCAAAGTTGCAGGCTACAAAATAAACTCTCAAAAATCAGAAGCTTTTCTGTATTATAACAAAATCCAAGAGGCAATAATAGGAAGGGAAATCCTAATCAGAATAAATACAAAATTAAATACTTGAGAATCATATATCTACCAAATACCAAAATACATAAAAGACTGGAGAGGATGGTAGATCCTGCATTTAAGGTGAGCACCCAGGGCAGCCAAATCATCATTTTCCACCTGGCACTTTTCTGGACTCTATTATGCCCCCACAATAGACAGTTTTATTCAACACTTCAGCTTCTTTTTGCATGTGGTCTTCTCTCATTAGATTGGAAGCTCATTGAAAGCAAGGACTGTCTTTCACTTTTCTTTCTATCTCCAAAGCAACACAGTGACTGACATATAGAAGGCACTTGTTAATTGACATGAATATAATGGAACATTACTGTCTCATAAGAAGTTATGGAAATGATGAAAATAGGGAACGATGGAAAGATTTACATGAACTGATCTGGATTGAATAAGCAGAGCCAGCAAAACAATATATACAACTATAACATATATATATATTATATATAGTATATGTAACATAACTATAACAATGTAAAACAAAGAACAACCAGAAAAAAGAATCAAAAGTGAATGCTGCACAATTATAAAGAGCAAGAAAAGACACACCCATTTTACCCCTTTGCAGAGGTGAGAAGTATGCAAGTATTGTACATTGTACATATTTTCAGACTTTTTCACTGTCTTGATCAATTATGCTGAGTTTTCTTTTTCTTTTTTGTCTTTAAAAACACTATTTCTTATACGGGATAGCTTTCTCAGAGGAGGAAAAGCAGTGATACTGGGGGAAAGTATAGTGATGTAAAAAACAAAAAAAAATCAATAAAAACTTCAAGAAAATAATTCATTGGATAAATATTGTAGCCAGCACAGCATCAATCAATGATCTTTTGTCTTGACTTTTGGGACCTTAGCCCAGCAGAAGGTCTCATCTGGCAGTGATGTCACCTTTGGATGTGAACTTGGTAGGAAAAATGGTATGTAGTGGAAGCTATCTTTTGAACCTAATCCCAACTCCCCCCAGACACCATGTGTGTAGGCATTGTGGGATTATGACCCTGAGGTGTTGGGGAAAATGCCTGGACTTTTGTTCTTGCTATAATTTCTAAGTAAATATCTTTTTGTTAAAGCCAATTGATGTTAGATAGTAAAATGGAACTCACGAGCATTAATCATTGGTGCCCCCTAACAATTTGGGAGTAACACAGCAGATCAAACAGATAGCCAAGAGATACCCACATGGGAGATGTAGCAGGCCTGACCCAGAAAGAGGAACCAGATCATAGATTTGGCCTATTTAATTTATAGTAAATTTTGGCTTAATGACAGCATTTTGCTAAAGCTCTTTATTATCATAAACTCTAACTCTGCCATGGCAATGTAATGAGATTGTAACATTAATGGGTCATATAGTCACCTAACCATTCTCAAACTTCCTTTAGAGAGTTTTGGGAACTTATTGGGTAAGTGATCAATTCTTTTTGTTTGTTTGTTTGTTTTTTGTTTTTAGGCAATTGGGGTTAAGTGACTTGCCCAGGGTCACACAGCTAGTAAGCCTCAAGTGTTTGGTCTGAGGCCTTATTTGAACTTGGGTTGTCCTGACTTCAGGGCCAGTGCTCTATCCACTGCACCACCTAGCTGCCCCTAAGTGATCAATTCTAAAACCCAGGAGGACCAATTTAGGCATTACAATACAGCAGGTTCAGAACCTGTACGTGTAGCATGAATATATTTAGACATATATAATCTGAGCTGCCTAGTCCATGTTTCTGGGGAGCTGGGGTTTCTACCTTTGTGGGGAGCAGGCCAAAGGTTGTTGCTGGGTGATCACTCCTTCACTGTTCTATTTCCAAGAAAGATATCAGACATGAATATATCGATTACGCATTACACAATTACAGTCTAGGGGTTTGATGCTCTTTTAGGGGTTCAGGATAAAGCCACTTTTTTATGGTCCATAGGAGGACATAACATATATCCATCCAGAATGGGTAGGTAACAGCTTCATCTCTTGGTCAGTTTATCTCCCCTTCCACCAACTATTTGGCAAAAAGAAAAAAATCAGAAAAGGCAAGAAGTAAAATGATAATGGGAAAATTATATAAATATTTTAGGTAACAGAACACAAGAGGAGGAGGTGGCCATTCCATGATTTATAAACAAGATGGAATCTCAGCTCAAATGAAGAGAGAACAATCTTTTGCTTAGTACTCTCTGGGATACAGCACTAGGAATTAAGGGATATTTTGGGGGTGTTGACTCCTCCCCACAAGCCAATGGCTTCAGGGCCTTGCATATGCCCAAGTCCATGCTTCCCCTCTCTTTCCCTTGTCTTCTCTCCCTGATTCTCTTGCTTCATTTTTGAGAGTCATATTTCTCTTGCCAATGCCATATACAGAGTCACGGTCATTCAGGAATTGACCAAACCCGCCTAGGAGTAGGGTTACACAATAACAGAAACCTCTGTAATGTATACCATATTGTCACTCTATTACCTTGGTTGGGATCTCTCATCAGCTGGTTATATGATAGATTTTAAAAGGGAAATCCTAGTATAAAGGAAGGAGAATCCTAATACAGCCAATGTAGAAACTACTCTGAGAATAACCATTAGAAATCATAAGCCATGATTTTATTTGCAGTTGAGCTCCTGATATAAACGTAACTTCTCTAGCAACACTAATGCACTGATAATGTTTTCAAGTGGCTAGACTTCTAATTGCTTCTCTTCCGTGGGTGCAAATTATTTTTGCATGATGCTAAGTGCTTAAGTGTGAAACATCATTGAACTCTATAGCTAACATTTATATAGTGCTTACTATGTGCCAGGCACTGCCTAAACACTTCACAATCATTATCTCATTTGATACTCACAACAACCCTGGGAGGTAGATGCTATTTTTATTCCCATTTTACAGATGAGGGAACTGAGGTAAACAGGGGTTAAGTGATTTGTCCAGAGTCAGATAGCCAGGAAGTGTCTGAGGCCACATTTGAACTCTGGTCTTCTAGCTCCTTATCTGTCATGCCACCTAGCTGCAACTATTGCTTTAGAAAATGAATTCAGTTGACTGGTATTTCAAGGACAGAAAAATAAAAAGGAATGTTAGTAAACAACAAAAATGAAAGGAACCAGGTCACTAGGAGCCACAGTGGATAGAAGGCTGGACTTGGAGTCAGAAAAATATGAGTTAAAATACAACTTCAGAAACTTATTAATTGTATTAATACTTATTAAGCTTCTTACTATCTAAAAGGAAAATTGGGGGCATGGAAGATTAGAGAAAGAATTCCTAATTGTTCCAGTGATACAATCAAAAATATATTTCCTCCACTTAATTTTTGTAGTCATTGCTTAGCAAATTACATTCTGGGTGATTTTCTTTTTAAAGAAACCTTTGTATTTAGGTTCTTTGAAAAATCTGGTTAAGTCTTCATGATTCTGTATGTTGCCTTTCAGGGGAGGGAGTTCTTTCTTAATCATCTCCAAACCTGGGCAAGTCACTTTAACTTCTCTCTACCTCAGTATCCTCCTTTGTAATAGCACTTTCCTCCTAGGGTAGTTGTGAAGATCAAATGAGATATTTTTAAATCACTATATAAATGTTAGCTTAGCTATTATTACTGTCATTGAATTAATTACATATTAATTTTTATAGACTTTCAAAAAGATTTTATTTTCTAATAATGGCATATTTTAGTTTGCAAGAACAGAGATGTATTCTACGACTTCCTTGTCATTTGTGTAAAAAAGTAATATAAGAATCATTGAAGTTGTAAGCAATTTGTACTTTATACAATGTATACTTTCTGCCAGTGAAATGAAGATACATAACATTTTATTAGTCTGTTTAATATTTTCTTAACCATTCCCCATTTGCTTTTTTTAAGTGTTATTTCTTTTTCAGAAATTAATTCAGCCATCATTAACTATAATTCAGAGCCCTTCATCCATTTGCCACAATAAAAGGGCAAGAAAGGTGTAGGTATCCCTAGTATGTGAGACTGTTATAGAGGCAAAGATACTCTAGGTGGCTCTGTGTTTTATTAAATGGAATTCCAGTATCGGGAACAAAAAGATGTTATACAGGATGTAAGTTGATCATATAGAAAGAATTAACCCCTATTTAAACAGAAAAGACAATGATTAATAGTGCCTTAAAATTACTTTTATTTAGTTGAGTTTAAACACAGCAATAAAATTTAAAAACTAGCCCCTTCTTTAACAGATGGGAGTTGCAATATCTCCTTCCTCCATAAAATACGCAAGACCATTTAAAATTCTTGGGTAAGCTGTCAATAACACAGAATGGTTTAGAGATAATTAACATATCACTCCCTCCCCTCAAAGGCAACATACAGAATCATTTAGGACCAACCAGATTTTTCAATGAATTTAAATGCAAAGTTTTTTTTTTAATCACACTGCATGCAATTTACTAAGCAATAATTACAAAAATTATGCAAAGAAAAAATATTTTTAATTGTATCACTGGAATTATTAGGGAAACACTTTCAAATTCTTTCGTCTGCATGCCTAAAATTTTCTTTTTTAGATACTAGCTTTCCAATTTATTCAATGTTTACTTAAAAAGTAAACGATAAATTTGGAAAGTACTAACTTCAAATATTTTTCCATTGGAATGAATTCAAAGTTATCGACCGCCTAGCAGATGCTAGAAGCATATCTGAAACTGCTAAATCTCTTACTTAACTCCACCATACCCAATAGGTGACACATAAAATGGTGGTACAGATTTTAAAACTTCAATTGTACTCATTTGAATGAAGAATTAAGCTTCATCTCACTCTAAAAAAATAAATCAAAGGTATACGGGACAATACCGATCCTTCCCTTACCCAAGATTTTCACTCTGCGACACATCTCCCAAGTCCAAAAGCATGCTTTTTAGTTTATTTATTTTTGCTTTTCCAGAAAAAACTATTATAAAGATGTGATTTACATTTCTGCTAGCAAAATCTAAATTAGGCAACTAGATCGTTTTCTCGACTTTGAATTTCAAGAGGTGAAATACATTGATATAGGTGCTAGTTTCAAAAGCTTGCATTCACCCAGTGTAAACGATTTTATCATTGAGTATTTTTGGAATATTGTAATATTTGGAATAATTAAACACAGGAAGACTTCTTAAATATTACTGAACAGTCCGATTGGTTTCTTTGCAAGCTTGAAAACGGTCAAAGAACAAGGTTTTGTTTGCCTCCAAATGAACGTGAAAAGTGAATCATATCGTTTAGATTTAGAAGGCACAAACTTAGAAACAGCGTACCCAATTACACTCGCTTTTTAAAGAGCAATACATTCTCAGTAAAAGGTGCAGTCAGTCACAAGGTCCTGGGGAATTTTAATAAGGTCTCCTTCCCCTAATGGGCATTTATATTTCTCAGACGAGATTTCTACGACGGTACCAGAAGGTGTAGAGTGCGATAAGAGGTATAATCGGTCTGCTATCTTTTTGGAGGGGAGTGGTAGGTCAGTGCTATTTGCACAGTTAAACTAGCTGCTGGTT